>NC_141834.1:14537757-14690465 GCF_982586985.1 Callionymus lyra
TTAATAAGACATGTGGTTGTGTTAATGAGACACACAACCCCTGTGTGTGTGTGTGTGTGTTTGTGTGTGTGTGTCTGCAGCACCCAAAAAAACCCTTCTTAGATCCGCAGTCATGGAAACTCAAGTGATGGAAGAACAAAAGCAGATGTTGTGACAGTAGAAGTGTGTTTCACTCACGCTCGTGAGGGTCCATGACGCCCCGCACTGTTGCTGCAGTCAGCTGGAGACTGGACCGGAATCCTAAGCAGACACGCATCGTCTTCATCATCATCATCATCATCATCATCATCATCTTCTTCTTCATCATCATCACCCGCATGGAGACTTCAGGGGAGTCCGAGTGAGTCCGGCTTCAAATCCACACTTGAAAGTCGTGTCCACACATGAAGAGACGTCCGTGAAGTCTGCGGTGAGAGTGAGAGGACGAACTCCAAAAGTGTGTGAGAGAGAGAGAGAGGGAGGGAGGGAGGGAAGGAGGGAGAGAGAGAGAGAGAGAGAGGGGGAGACACGAGGGAGGGGAGGGTCGTGGGAATCACGGACGGATCCCACAGTCAAGTGTTTTTTCTGAACTGAACGTCTGCTGAAGACATCAAGAAAAGAAAGAAAAAGTTTTTTCTAGAACTACTTTAGTGTGAGAACATTTCAATACTACTATAAATCGAGGTATTTCTGTCCACGATACCTCATGCATATTCAACAGTACTGTATCGAGTTCCTTTTTTTGATAAAATAACATAGTTATTTTATGGTTTATATTTTAATAAAATGTGTACAAAAATAATTCCATTAGATTTTATTTTTTTATTTTGAGGGTTTGTTTGATTCTAGTGTTGCAATTAAACTTCTGTCCACTAGATAGCAGCAGTCATGACATCCCCGTGGCTACAGGAGCGATGAAATCCTCTGTGATCCCACCGATGACTGAGGACGAGAGGATACAGTGGACTTTATCTCGATACCATATCCATATTCATCATCCATGTTTTTTTTTAATTAAAATAAATTGCATTTCTTTCTTCCTTTCCCTTTTAAATCACATTTAATCATAGTTATTTTGTAGTTTGTATTTCAATAAAGTGTGTATAAAATAAAATAATGTGATTATTTTGTTTACAATTTACACACAAACATTCACATAATTTGTTCATTATTGTTTTACAATTAAATTAAACCTTTGGCCACTAGATGGTAGCAGTCATAACATCCCCCATAGCTAAAAGAAAATTGAAATCCTGTGTGATCGCATTGATGACTGAGGACAGGAGGATACAGTGGACTCCAGCAGCTTTTATACACACAAACTACACAATGTTGTTGACAAAAGTCCATTTTTCTAGCATATTTAACATTTAAATATTATTTAAATATGTTAACATTTATAACTGCTGTGTGTTGTTGCATAAACATGAGAGTTGTAAGAGATATTTTACCTGTTTTAATGCAGTTATGACCGTTGTTAATTCATATTTATATTTTTTATCTATTTATTTTATATACTAGTGGTGTAAGAAATATCAATATACTTAAGTATGGCAACATTTTATCTCGATACCGTATCAATATTCATCACCCATGTATTGATTTGTTTCGTTAATTAAAATAAATTGCATTTCTTTCTTTTTTTGCCTTTTATATCACATTTAATCTTAGTTATTTTGTGGTTTATATTTTAATAAAGTGTGATGAAATAAAAAATATTTTATTAAAAATGTACACACAAATATTCACAGCAATTCTTCATTATTGTGTTGCAATTAAATAAACTTATGGCAACTAGATGGCAGCAGTCATCACGTCCTCCACAGCTGAAGGAACATCGAGATCCCGCAAGATCTTGGTGATGACTGAGGACGAGAGGATACAGTCGACTCCAGCAGCTTTTCATTAATATTATTTAAAATGAACACGCAAATATTTACAGCGTTTGTTCATCATTGTGCTGCAATTAAATGAAACTGCTCCGGGCAATGACTGAGGACGAGAGGATACAGTTGTCAGTCTTTTAATTCTCTGAGTAAGTAAAAATATATACTGTATATTTGCCTCCAGAGGAATGTGGAGTAGAGTTGTTGCTTCTCCAGAAAGAAATAACTAAAAATGTCTCTTTATCCGACAATAAGAACGGACTTAGTTTTTCCACATCAGCTGAGAAGTTGTGAAAGTTCATCACAGTAAACAACTTTTGTTGCCTTTCCCGTCCAAACCATAATTTCCTGCTGCACACGCAGGTCAGACGGGTTCTGTACAGAACTCAGCTGGACTCCTGGGTGAGATTCCGTTGCTCGTTAAGCGTCCAGATGTGGGCCACACAAGGCGGGTCTGCAGGAGCACATGTGGTCCAAACCTTACTACGAGAGTTAGCGTCAGACCGGCGATTAAACTGGGAGGTTGTAGGTTTGAATCCCATTATCCAGTGTGTGGAAGTATATCAGTGTCAATAATGGTTGAATTCAACTTTTCAAATGTAGAATTTTTTTTTAATGGAATGTTGTTTTGAAATGTTTCTTTTAAAATAATGGGATTAGATAATAAATAAATCATATGTTCTCATTTTATTTATATTTTTAAAAATGTATATATTTTTTTCCACTAATAGAATGTTATTCTAATTACAATAATTCGAAGAAAAAAAACATTTAAATTCATGGCATTACCAACATTTTTAAATTGAATTTAAAAGGCTATAAAATAAAAACCATTACATTTAGAAACTTAAAAAAAAATCATTCATTTGGAAATTGTTCAACTTTTTTTAATCGAATAATTAAAATATAAACTTATATAAATATTCAGCCTTTTAATTAAAAAATATATTGAACTTAAAAATGTAATATTCAATCCGTAATAAACATTTTAGTTAAAAATTCAATTCATTATTCTTGCACTGATATACTTTCAGTCCTTGATTAAACTTCAGCAGTTGCAATGCATCTTGGGAGGAGGGTTTATGACCGTCTAGTCCTCGCTTGACTCCGAAACTACGGCGACTCATTACACAACTTCAGTCATGATGTCACTTTTAATTCACTTCAAATCACTGAACTTTTTTATTTCAAGTCTGATGTCCTTGTTGTGACCAGAACTGGAGGGAACCACACACACACACACACACACACACGAGTGTGTAAGTGTAATTCCACCTTATCTTCATCTCTCAGATCAAAAAGTTGGACTAAAATAAACAACCATCCGGACATGTTTGCACATTTCGGTGCTTTGTTTATTCCCTCGAACACACCGTCAAGTTATTTTGGCGCCAAAAAAACGCTGCGCCGTCATTTCCTGCAGTACAAGACATAAATAAAAGCTGTTTTGCATATAAACCGCTGTTAAAGTCCTTTTCTTTTGACGACTTGGACGCAGGAAGGTTTTTTTTTTTTTTTTTCTTTCCTTAAAAAGTTCCTGGAAAAAAACCTTTTAACATCGGATCAGTTGTTTTGTTTTTTTTTACATTTTTAAATTAGACATTCATGTGTCGTCACAAACACGACCGAGAGAAGACGGGAAAAAAAGTCTTCCTTTCCTTTGATTGAACAACGAGCCCTTCCACGCCAGAGACCGGGTGAGTGAACACAATATTCCGACCCGAAGGTACGTCTAGAGGGCGACACCAGTGGAAACCAAACTCTCCTGAAGTCTTTTCAAAGCCAAGATACAGTAAGTCACTCATGTCACCATGTTTTGAACTTATTACTTTATAAAGTTGATCTGAAATCTGGGCGAACGAGAGGTTACGAGAGCGGAGTCCATTATGATGTAATAATGGCTTCACTCCACCTCCAGTCAGCTGTAATCCTCCCCGCTTTGATTATACTACGATTCCCTTAGAGGTGGCGACTTCCTGGATTGATGACGCAAACCAATCAAAGCAGAGTGGGCGTGGTTATGGTAAACAAGATATCATCACCAGGAAAAAGTGTTTTCAGTGGGCGGGGCTTAAGATCATTTTCTAGTGTAGATATTTCAATGAGGAGTTTCGTACAAACACACACACACACACACACACTGATGATACGATAAAAGGTCCGACATCTTTTTTAAGATTCACTCAAATCAACACTTTTAGTCGCACTTTTAAAACTTCGGCTCAAGAAGCAGCTTAGTTACGCCCTCTAGCGGAGAGTAGAAGGAACTACATAGTGCATTTTTTTCACCTGTCGATTGTTTCTGCAGCTTTTCAAAGGAAAGTGAAAACTTCATTAAAGCAACAGAAAAAAAAAAAAAAAAACTGTACAGGATGAAGAAAGCGAGAACATATTATAAGTTAAAGAAACAAGAGTTACTCCGTCAGTCCAGGAGGTTCAAAGAACGGACGTTTTTCTTCTTCAAGTCGATGGCTTTTTTTTTTTTTCTTGCTTGTCGCTGCGACACTTGACAGGAGTGTCAGGAGAAGAGCTGACGGATCGTTTCTCTCTGATCCCCACGAGCGTTTTTTTATTCCTCGTCAGCGCTTTTGAGCATCAGGATGGAGTTGTAGATCTTCAGGGCGGGGCCCAGTTTGATTGACAGGATCTTGACGATGTCTGTTTGCGTGAGAAGCAGGAAGGCCTCGCCGTCGATCTGCTGCAGGAGGAAGTGATTTCAGGTTCAATTATTATTATTACAACAGTTGTTTATTTTATAATGATTGTAAAAATACTTTTATTTATTAACATTTAAGTCTTAAACAAGACACGATACGGATGAAAAACAAACTTTTGACTAGAAGGAAGAATTTACCTCCGTTTTAAATGTTGCAGCATGTTCTTTACATCCAGGCAGTCCTTTGACGAAACCAGCGACCTTCACAAAAACACATCATTATTAGATCCAGGGATTTGACTAAATTAAGCAAATTGTCTATATATATATATATATATATATATATATATATATATTTATATATATATATATAATATATATATATATATATATTATATTTCCTGTGAGCGGCGTCGAGCTGAAGAATAAAATAAATAACTAAGATATGATGGGAAGACATTTAAGTGAAAGTGAGTGAAAAAACTTAAAAAACATAACTGTAATTACACACGGACATCATATAAATAAGGTAAACTTAGTATTTAATTGGCTATAATTATAAATCATAGGAGACAAAATACACAACAGAAAAATGTAATACTCAAAATTAAAGGAACAATATTAAAAATCTTAAAGGTTTAAAATGTAATATTTAGAAACAAACAACTAAACAGATGTTTTAAAAAAAGAAGTATATATTTAGCAACATTTAGTTATAATATTTTATTTTTTAAATGTTATTATTTTTATTTTTTCTATTAGTATTATTATTTTTTTTTACCTTGTTATTTTTTAAATCTTATTTTTATTTTTTAAATATTAATGTTTAAATTTTTAAAATCTTATTATTATTCTTATTTTTTCTATTATTATATATTTTTAAAAAAAATCATTTTTTATATATACTTATTTGCCTCCTGTACCTATTATATTATTTTTATATTTATCTTGCTGATCTTTGTGATGTTTCAGATTTATCTTATTTTTGCCTTCTTTAATTAAGTTGTTTTATAGTATATTTTACATTTATTAATATTGGTATTTTTGTCAGTCTTTAATTAGTTATTGTTAAATGTTATTATATTTTTATTGTATTTTTTGTTAAGTTTGCACAACTTATGTTACTTAATACTAATGTATTCTTTCACTTTTAATTATTTAGACGTGTTTATCTGTAACCGGTGCTTCTTAAATCGTGAGATAAGTTAAAGTATCCATCGATCCATCCATTTATCAAGGGCCATATAAATACAGTCAAAAGACCACATGTGGCCCCGGGTCAGATCCGGTCAAGGTGGGTCATGGGTTCACAGACCTCCTCGGAGCTCCAGGCCGCCACTCTCTTGGCACTGAGCCCCAGAACCTCCGGCAGCAGCTGGCAGTGTTTGTCCCAGCACAGCGCCACCCTGTGGTTGGGAGTGGCCGAGACGCCGGGCGAGAACACGGATTCGTGGAGCGCCTGCTGGAGCGAGATGGCGTCCGGCGAGACTGCGGAGGGCGAGAGGGAAACGAGGCGAGAGTGAGCGCCAAAGTTACGGCGCCTCAAGTCCATGTTCCTCACCTTTGCCGTCAGCGGCTTCTTGCTTGACGTGGGTCTTCAGGTACTTGGGAGCAGGAGCCGCCCTGCAGGCCGAGACTCGTCACACAAGTCGCTTTTGAACAAGTCGAGATTCTTTTTTACCTTTTCAGCCGATTGACGTTTTGCGTCGGATCGCTGGCGCCCCCTGCTGGCTCCGAGTGACCGTTGCGGCCTGAAGACTCCGCTTCCACGTTCACTTGTTTCCTAGCAACGGAGACAACTTGCTTGAGGGAAGAGACGCAACGTTCATGTTTCATTCAAGTGCCGTAGTGCTGCGGATGTGGAGTCATGACTGCAGGGTCTACAGGTGTTCCTGAGCCAGAGTGGAGATGTTGTGGAGGAGGTGTTTCTCAAGTCATTTATTTTCTCATGTTGAGCCACAGACGGAACCAACTGGAGACTAAATTAGCCTCTTAACAAAAATCCCTGACACTCTATTTAAATAATTGTATTTTTCACTGCTCAAGACTCTTGGAGAGAAACAACATTTTTGTTTTGGCCTGAAAACACAACATTTATAGCCATCGATTCACTTAAATATCCTGATTGTTTTTCCTTTGTTTTACGATACTGTGTCAATATTCCACAGCTCTGTATTGATTTTATCAATTAAAGAAAATATTATTAATGAAGGAAAAAAAGGTTTTTTTTTTTTTTTAAATCATTGTTATTTTAAGGTTATTTTCCATTTACAATTAACATGCAAATATTCTCAGCAATTGATCATTTATGTGTTGCAATTAAACTTCCGTCATTACGTCCTCCACTGCTAAACGAACAATGAAAATCTTCTAGATTCCGGGTATGACTGAGGACGAGAGGATACAGTCGACTTCAGCAGCTTTTTAAAGCTGAAGTTTGGACATATTTTGGTTTCAAAACAAATGAAAGCAGTTACGACTTTGTCAAGAGTCATGTGGTCTTTAAATTCTGCAACACCAGAGTCAAGTACTCGACAATACTACACATATATACTACTACAGTATCACAATACATCGTATTGTAGATCAACAAACCTGCTCTGAAGATCCTCCGGTGCCTCCGGCTGGTTCTGTGTGTGTGCGGTCTGGGTTGTGGTGTTTAATGGCGGGTCGGGGCGTCGAACCCGAACCAGAGGTCCGGTCAGAGTCAGAGGTTTCTCTCCACTGAGACGGTCCGGAACCAGGCCCTCCTTGTTCAGGTTGGGCTCAGAATAGGGGCAGCTCACCAGACTGGAATAAAACACGGGGACATAAAAACAACATTTATTCAGACTGTCGGATGTTAAAGGGAAATAAAAATGTAATAATCCAGACATTTGAAAATGTATTTAACTAGTAAATCACTGTCAAAATCTAATTTGATATGTTGTTCTATTGCTCAAGCATTTTAGCATCAAACTCAAGAGATTAAACTATAAAAAAGAAAATGAATTTGCATTTTTTAAGAGAAGCATCAGTGGAGGACGAGGCAGTATCTACCAGCAAATGTATTTCTAATGTTCTGCTGCTTCTACTTTCCTGTCGTCTCCTCGTCTCTCTCTTATGTAACGACATCCAGTCTTTGTCTCCATTCATGTCTGATCTGAAACCATCAAGGTTGTCTCGGTGCGTTCGTGAGGAGATTTAATAAATAAATAAAAGTGTGGACGACGGAGACGAGAATAGTTTCTGTGGAAGTGAAACCTGAGTGCGACTGACGTGTAGTGGGTCCCGTAGCGCGGCCCCCGGATGTGGCCCACGCCGTTGCAGCCCGGGGTGGGACAGCCTTGCCCGAGGGCGGTCAACAACTCCGTGGAACCTGAGAGACAAACAATAACACGGCTTACTAAAGTGAGTTAAGGAATTATGGAAGTATGTCTAGAATATTGAATTTAACATTTCAAATATTTTTTATTTTGTTAGTTATTTTTTTCACTAATTAAATTTTAAATATATATATTTTCTTTCTTTCTTTTCACAGTGATATTCTCATTCCAATAAATTATTTTTTTAATTCAATATAAAAAAGTAAGGTATAGTAAAGCCACCAGACAATACCAAAACAGTAACAAGCTACTCGATCAAACTTTCAGCCAAAAGGATTTTAGGATTTCAAAATACTTAATTAAATTACATTTTTTGAATTGTTGGAATTTCAATACCTAACACTGTTAAAAATGATTTTGATTTTTAATTAAATTAATCAGAAGATAATTAAATTCAACCTTTCAATATAGAAAATATTGAATTAAATAGTTAAAAATGTAAACATTTAAATAAAAAAGTCGCTCGTATACTTCTATAAACACTGGATCTCACCGTTGGGGTACTGAAGCGGGTGTCCAGTCTTCTGACACCACCAGGCAGGATGCAGGTCCGGACAGTCAGTTTCCACCCAGTAGTCGTACTCGGAGCTCCAGCCGTCAAAGTGGATCTATAAACGACAAAGAAAAACTCCTTTAAAAAAAAAAAGGCAGTTTCAGACTAATTTCATCTCCACAAAGGGTGACCCTTCGGTACCTTGAGTCTGTGATCTTCTGTATCTGCTATTGTGGCCACTCTGATGAGCATGGGGTTCCTCTTGTCCACCGCCTCCACCTTCATGCCGATCTGGAAGCCGTGCTGCGGTCGCTGCGAGGCCCACGGGTCGGGATTAGAATCATGTCGAGAGGGTTTCATGTACGAGGAGGAACTCACGGGTTTGAAGGCTCGAGCGGGAGCTGCCTGGCTGCCCGTCTCCTCCAGGTACTTCTCCCAGGAGAAGCTCTTTGGATGCTTGTATTCTGACGGAGGAAGAGAAGACGTACGACAGCAGGTGAACACTTTGAAAGACAAACTAGTGAAAGTCTAGCTCTGGAGAAAGAAGATATAAAGTAAGAAATATCACATCAATCATGTTTAAAGTTATATTAAACTGATTATTATGTTGTTATTACAGCATTTTAGAGACAGAACAGGCAGCATGCAGCATTAAAGGTAGGGTAGGAGACTTTTGACTAACAGTGACACCTCGTTTACTGCGGGGGTACATTCTGAAAACCCTCAAGTTTTGAACGAAATACTGCGAACTAGTGGCTGTTTAGTTTTTCACTCAAATCAACAACGATTATTTGAACTTGCAAAGTCAATATGGCATATGAGGTGCCATCCCGCTCAGTAACGGTGACCTGAACAGCTCCCAAAATGCTTTGCCGCCCAGCCAACCAATCACTTTTGACATATAGACGTAGATTTAAGATTGAAGAAAAGCATCATGGGACTTCACTGTTTTGTTGGCACCATAAGTTAAAGATAATAACTTAATAATAAATTGAGTTTGTTCTCAATAGACTTTTGAATTAGAGCAGATTTGCTCACCACATTTTGAGGAGCATCTACCCCACCTTTAAGTTTCATTGAACTACAATATGTCCATTTGGAGATGGTGGTTCAACTTGGACAAACAAGTTAGATACATAAACATTAGCACAAGAGCTAGCTATGCAAGTGTTAGATCCTGCTTTGATACGGCAAAAGGAATATACTGACCCACATGTGTCTTCGTCTGTGTCTTACCAGCTGGAGTTGTCAGAGTAAGCTCGGCCTCTTCGCAGTAACCAACCGGATGAATGTACGGGCTACTAGCGTCACACCTGTAGCACCAGGAAAAGGAAAACTGAGATAAGATTCTCTTAAAACATCTGTATAACGTTGAACTGACCAGTAATCGTAGGTGTCGTCCCAGTTATCAAAATGAATGAGCAGCCGGTTGTCGACGACCGCGGCGATGGTCGCCACGCAGATCAACGACGGGTTCTTCCTGTCGATCGCCTCCAGCTTCATCCCGGCTCTGAATCCTGACGGAGTCACGGACTTGAAGGAAGAGGAGAAGGAGCGTGAACACAGTTAGAACATGAATGGTTTAAACATCTTCTTCTTGGTACTCACAGTATTCAGGCTCTTAAAGAGGTGTTTAGGTGCCAGCTGGCCTCTGCAGTTCTTCACGTACATGCTCCAGTTAAATTCTCCTTCTTTGCAACCTTCAAGGAGAAATCAAGGTCAAATAAATCTCATTAATAAAAGGTATAGAAGTAAATCAGCACCATCGGAATATTGTATGATTTAATGAATACATGTACAAATGCTGAAACTCTTATTGAAAGATTGCTTTTTGTATTTTTAGTTGAATAACTGAATACAATTATTTATATCTTGAAAGTTTGAATTTAAAAAATGTAAATTTAATTATATGATTACATGTATTTTTCTAAAAACACTGTTTTTCTATGTCGTCTCCTTTTGTCTGGTTGAGCAATTATACCAACTTTTTGAGTTGAATTAACAGACGTGGAGTTTATCTTTGAATTACTGTTATTAAGATTTTAAAAAAAAAAGAAAAAATGAATGAAATTAAGATTTTTTTCAAGATTGGAAATTAAAGAGATCCATAAATCCAATAAACTAATTTACTACACAGTGAAATCTTGAGTGTGAGTGTGTTAATTTCGTAATTACTTGAAATTGAATATCAATTTCTTATTTTAAAAATAATTCAAAGTTTCAATACATAAATACCTGAATTAAATTATTCAGAAAATAATAATTCAATGCTTTGAAAAATCATTTCAGAATAATGAATTCAAAGTTTCAACGTTGAGTTAAATTAAATCGCACAATATTCAGAAAAGAAAGAAAGAAAGTTGGTTTAAACTCACCTTTCGGCAACAATAACTTGTGGCCGTTCTTCTCACACCATCCTGCCGGTTTGAGGTCCCACGAGTCCGCGTTGGCCCAGAAGTCGTAGCATTCTGGGTAACCGTCGAAGTGGAGCCGCACTCTGTAGCCTTGGATCTGAAGACGAGGCGATGAGCGACACGAGAAAACCTCAACTGTGGCGACGTTTACTTACTTCAGCGACAGTGAGGACGCAGAACAGAGAGGGGTGACACGGGTCCAGCCCTTCCAACTTCATCCCTACTTTGAAACTGTTCCGACTTTGAGGAAAGGACTGATGCTGGGAGAGAAAATAATGTGTTCGTTCACCGATGACACGACAACAAGCCGCTTCAATATAGAGGTTGAAAAAAAAAAATCAAGTACCTCTTTGAAAAGCTTGACTGGAGCAGATACAGCTTTCTCCTCCTCCAGATAGGCCGGCCAGCTCCACGCTCGCTTCTTATTCGTCGGGGCTGTTCCTGAGGAATAAACAAACACGGTGAGGTTCAAAGATCCTTCATTTGTTCTTTATTTAAGCTTTAATTTCAGCTGATAATAAGTCAAATAAGAAGATAAATGTACCAATCTTGGCTACTTTAGCACATCTTCTGCCTTTGTTGCTCTTGATTTTCTCCTAAAACAAAAAGTACATGAAATGTATTTAAATATTTATGCTGAATTTAATTAGATTAGACTTGACTGTTATTGAAGTAAAACCAGACTCGAACCTCTGGTTCCTCCGGTTCCTCCTCCTCATCGCCAGAATCCATATAGATCTTTCTCTTTTTGCGAACACGTTTCCCGAGCTTCTCTCCTTCTACCGTCAGACATTCCCGAGCTTCCCCCGGCGATGACCTTCAGGACCAGCATCAGAGAGTTTATCAAGCGACAACAAACAAAAAAAGAAAAGTGATGAAATCAAGAGGCGCGCTTGCTCGTACCTGCCACTGGAGGGCTGCGCACACAGGGAGCTGCAGAACTTCCCCTGAAAAAGGGCGTCCAGAGCAACAAGGACGCCACAAGCCTGGCATTTGACCAGCTCCTGAGTTGGACTCAGGAGAACACCCGAGCCAACACTTATTGGACGGGACTCCATTTTGATGTCCCTTGTGCTCGGACCTTCCTCCGAAGGAGCAGGAGCTTCAAACAAAACAAACATGCCGACATATGAAGAAGATGGGAATGAAGATAAATATTGCGCAACTAATTATTTTCTACAAAAATACTGACATTTTTTGTGATTTATTTTAGGTATGTTTTGTTATATGCACCTTGTTCATCATCCAGCTAATATTTAAAATGTGTTCTATCTTTGCAAGGAGTGGAAATACAACACATCCGTAAATAAAATCAACTGAACTCTTGGGTGTCGCCGCAAGATTTCTACCTTGAGATGTTACTGCCGGAGCCTTGTTGGTGTGCGTGGTTACTGTCCCAGCCTGTGATTGGCTCTCTGGTGGAGGGGTGGGGCTATGAGAGGACGCTGGGTCCAATGTCCCAGATTTAGGTGCAGCCTCCTGCCCTTTGACCTCGACGTCTGTTACAATCTCAAGAGTACCAAACTCCGTCATGCGGAACTGAAAAGGGATAGAAAAGTATTTTTTATGTTATAATTGTTCTGTGGTCGGTTTTATATAAACACAACCATGTGACTGACACCTGCAGTTGCTGTGATGTCATAAAACAAGGACGACATAATCAAATGTGTAACAGGGAATAAAATTAGCATTATTCTTTTAACTTAAATTTCACTCTACATTTTAATCTAACTTGTTTAAGTATTGAAGTGGTAGGATTTTCAAGTTAATCCAGACAAAAAAGTTTTTTTTTTTTTAAGTTTAGAGTAAATATTGATGTTTTTTGTGATTTATTTTGAACTTTCTCTCTTAAAATAATCAGAAAAAAATTCAAATAAAATGATTTATATACATATTTTAACATTGCTGTATGAAAACCGTGCAGGGATGAAGAAAATACATACAAACACATGCATCACGTTAAATTGCTTCAAAATAAAATGAGGTCAGTAAAACGTTTCATCTTTTATGAGCGTTTATACAATAAAGACGACCATCAGACAGACACCTGCAGTGACAGTGAAGCAATAATAATAAAAAAAAAAAAGTCATACAAGTTGTCAGACTCTTTCAAATGTGTAACCAGGACTCATCACAAGTTTGGGCGTATTAACCTCTATTGTCAATAAAGTTCCCTTTTTTTCATTTTTAGATCCCAATGGAAGTTTTTTTCCAACTTCTTTTAATATTGCAGAGAGTGGATTTTCCCCATCAACCCAAATAGAAAGTGTTTTTAGTTTGGAGTCTATCGTATCGCCACTTTTGAAGACGATATCTTTCACTACTAAGATTAATAAGTAAATATACATTTTTCTCAGTCTGAAAATATAAACGAATGAATGTTTTGTTTTGGCGTGCGACACTGAACCTGTGAATTAAGACGCTGCACTTTGTTGATCGAGAAAAAAAAGGTTTTGTCTATTGTACCCGAATATCACTTCCTGGCAATGTGGCTATTCCATCTTTCCAGTCCAGAGCGCCCATCATGTCAAAATCTGCTCCCTGAGAGGGGCCATCACTGGGCGGAGTGTCGGTCATTCCCACTCCTCTGATTTGCTTCGCCTGAAAGAAGATAGCATTAATATTAGATGATTTTTTTACTTTAATTAATTAATATTTTAATGCATCTAGTTGTGGAGAAAGGAAATTATTACTTATTTATTATATGTTTTTTCCTTTGTTGAAAGTATCATCTCTAATAGGGTGAAACTAGAAAATATTGTGGCTGCTTTTTATGGGGCGAAACCCATAAAAAAAGACGAGAGAATGAATCAATGTCCTGATAAAAGTGGTCAGTGGTTCTCCTTGACCCTGTTGAATAAGTCTGACTTGACCTAAATAACGCAGAACCGGAGCCCAGCTGCCAACCCAAATACCTGTGCTCGTATACAGCAATACGCTACATCACCGATAGATGGCGACCGTGAGCCGTTTTTGGGGAGATACACCATGCACTTCGATTTCAGACAAAACACTCAATATTATTATTGTTT
Organism: Callionymus lyra; assembly: GCF_982586985.1. Lineage (NCBI taxonomy): Eukaryota > Metazoa > Chordata > Actinopteri > Syngnathiformes > Callionymidae > Callionymus > Callionymus lyra. The sequence continues at coordinate 14,551,583 of NC_141834.1, forward strand.
TCCCGGCGATCGGACGCGCAAATCCGCCCCAAAACGGCCCAGTTGGGATGAAACTCCATCCATACTATTGTCAAACCAGTGAATTGACGTCTCAACTTTTAATTTTCCGCACAAGTTGATCTTTTCCTCGTTTTAACACTATTTGGCAAAAACGGCCGTTTTCTTTGACACGAACGTCACCAATGGCGGCGGATTTATACCCAAAACCAAGAACACTCCGTCGTGCGTCCATCGTTGCAACTTGTCTTCGTTTTAACGCGACTAATGTTGCGCTATAACGTTTTACTCTTGACGCATGTTTTAACACTACATTTAGCTGCTATTTTTTTCCGCCGTGTCGCAGATGATAACAACAAAAAAAAAGTACACACTTGGTCAAAGTGAATTTACCTGGTTGTGGGTTTTTTTGCCGTTCATCTCAGAGTCGCAGTTTTATTGTTGTTATAAATAAAGTGTACGTAAGAGCGCCCATGATTAGCATTCGTCTTATACAAAATGGCGGCGCATAGGAAGAGGCCACCGACACGTTTAAAGTCTCTTAAAATTACTTGTGTTCGCTCTCGAAACAAAACATGCATAAACTAGTGGTACACGACCCGACCATTGTCGCACAATTTTCCCCCGTTGTGTGTTTTGTTTTCCCCCTTGTTATTTTCTTTACTTTCTCCCCCCCTCTTGTCACGGAATGTCAGTCCCAGGTTGTTGCTAAAGGCTAGCGCTGACACCACGGCTAACAGGCGAAAGCTAGCTGCTCCCCCCGTTGAAAATGACTGGGGGAATGCTAGGCGGCTAACGCTAGCATTATGGCTGGATGCAGCCAGATAAGGACAATCTGTAATAAATAAGTTCACAGTTATTAACGATGGAAAAACACCACCAACAACTCGCGGTCGTCACACGGAACATTACATGGACGCGTTTATTCACCGCGTCATGTTTGATTCCGTCCGACATCCTAAATAGAAACTTGAAAACGATTTATTTCTCGAACGTTTTTTTTGAATCAAAGTGAATGATGGAAAAAAAAGTGCTGCACGCCCGCGCACACCCTCGCCCTTTTTTCCCCCCAACCATTGGCCCCCGAGCGCGGACAATAAACAAGTATTTGTGCGGGTGAAATAAATGTGGAACTCACCTCGTTTCTGTTTTAACTCTTATTTAGAGCTGCGGACGCGGGTGCGCATGCGTGCAAGATGCGCTGCCTGACAACTTTAGGGCTCAGAAAAGTTGAGGATACGATCAGTGGTCGATACCAGGTGGGCGTGCGTTAACTTCACGCCCCCCCACAAAAAAACTCCTTTTATTATCTATATTAGGGATATAGTCAACTGACTTTAGAATCCTGCTTGTTGACGCTGAAACTTGATGGAGCGCCAAATCAAAACAGTCGTTTTTTCACCCTTTTTTGACGGACTTACCTTATATATCGACATTTGCAACAAAACTCTACTCATAGTTTAAGGTTTTTTAAAACACAAACCCATCTACAAGTTCCAAATAAACGAGTAGTTTCGATTGTAAATATAGCAATAACCCAGGAGTCGACAGGGCAGAAGCGGGGGCTCCTCAGAATAAACGATCCCAGTGTTAATAAATAAAAAATAACGTTTATATTTGTGTAAACAACCGGATATTTAGCGAGTCAAATATTCCGATCGCCGCAGAATTAGCTTTTAATCGAAAAAAAAACCTCATCGCACCAGACGTGTTGATCCAGGAATAATAATCGATCCACTGCGTTTAAACTGGTGATGAAACAAATCGTGGAGGTTTAGAATGACCGGAAGTGACACTTTTTTTTGATCAAAACGCCGATACGTAGCAAAAAAAACAAAAAAACAACAACAATCTGACCCCAGGTGACTCCACGACAGTCGAATCCATTCATTGGAATAAACAACGCGTCACAAAACTTGACAACTAAAGTAGAATCTTCGTGTTTATAATCCGGTTATTTCGGTGTATTTGTGTCGCGTGCGTTTATCTTCGTGTCTCATGCAAACGGGGTCGGAAGTGTCGACACTCAACACAATGATACTAATATAATGATGATGTCACTGCGATTCCTGTTAAGTGTATTTTTTTAGGTTTAAATGTTCGCTCGTGTAACCGCTAACCTTGTATTATTCAACCTTAAATGTAGGGCGGATCGCATTTCCTACCAAAAACTCGCCCCTGATCGCAAAGATTCATCGACACAATTCCAACATTTGTCACCGGATAACGTCTTAATATCAGGACACAAGGGCGAGTCTCGGTGTTTTGTTTTTTTTGAGGTGTACCGAGTTCGGTTCAACTGCAGAAACGCCGCGCAGTGTCGTGTACTTAACGCTAGATGGCGGAAGAGAGCCACGTTGAGCGGGGATTAACGGGGTCGTGCAGCCCCTCCACCTTCAACGGACCGCAGTGTTTTATTCTCGTTCACAATGGACGAACCATGAGATGGCATTCAAAGGCAAAGCGCTCGAGTCCAAGGTAACCGACGAGCGCGATCACACGTTCATTTTGTGTGAATAGATCGGCTGTGTTCGCTCGACGATCGATTATTATGAGAACCAGGTGGATTCACTGCGTGGTCGCAGCTAAAAACGTCCGTCATTTTCTCTTTTTTAAATTCAAATAACTTGAAACAGTGAGTGTCATTGAGAGTGTGACTGCATCACAATGTCCACATGACGGCGAACATACAAGTGTGGGGGGGGGGTGATGGACAGTTGGAGTCCTGCAGCCATAGCAACGAGTGATATCACTACATTATTTTTGAAATATAGTTTAGATACGTTTGACATTAATTTATACGGCAATATTATTTAGTATGTGCCATTATTTACCACATTCTATCAAAAATATATAGCTAATATCTTAAAATAGTTGTTTTTTATGTTTAACTTGTGGATGTCAAACAGCCAATACAATGGTAATTATATGATATTAAACATATATTTATGTGAATAATGTGTTGGTCCCGTGTTTACAATATACAATGTGCTGCTAATCTTTATACCAGATGGTTTGGAGTGGGACTATGTTTTTGTACTCCAGATCATTTCCAAGAATATGCTCCCAGTACTTGTCTGGGTTTCCTGGCCTATCCTGTTCCCTCCGGGGGTTCTGCCCTTCAGTAGATCAGGGTCCTCTTGCCAGACTACCAAAAATATCAGCCCTGCTTTCCCACTGGGGTTAGAGATGGTAAATAAGGGGACCCAAATGAAGTATTCACCATGTAAAATAAATACATTTCATCGGTATTTTCCCACTTTTTTTTCGTAAAATTTAAATTCAACTACATCACTCTTAAAGGAGCATCCATTAGTCATACCTGTTAGCTTGATTTACCACCTGACGCAGCGCTGCTGGGTGGTGCTCTCCCGGCCACTTCACTGAAAAAACATAGTTTTTATTATATTACAGATCAAATAAAAAAAAACGAAATAAAGTCGGTTCTAGTCAAAACCCATTGTAAAGACTTTTTTTTACAATGTGAAAAAGCAAACATTACTCCCACCCAAAACACGTTATTTTATTTACTTGTGGATTATTATGTAAAGGAGTGCTAACATTTCACCTGTGTTTGCAGGTCGTGCTGCTGAACCTTCTCCTGTGTCTTCTTATATTTTACTGCCTTTTCTATATGATTGGCAGCGTTTGTTTCGGCGCTTTCAGGTAATAAAACCTGCGCATGCGCAACCATTTCAAGCTCTCGATTTACACTTTAAATATTATCTTTTTTTTTTTACTTCGCGTGAATAAGATAATTATTTGATGACATTCAGAAAGCTATTTCGATCAAGATAAGCTGAATAAACATTTGCATCTGACACATTTTTAAATATATGTAAATTGTCTTTTTTAAGATTCATTTCCTCTAAATCCAGGTTGGAGAAGTTTGATGGTCTGATTCCTTTCGACTTCAAGACCAAACCTGCCGATTCCCACTCGAAATATTTAGGTGAGCGGTTCTGTTCTCGTGGCCTAAACTAAACTATACTTGTGACATGTGACCCCCGGGGGTCAACGGGTTCTTCTCACACCTCCAGTGAACCTCTTGTCTCTGGAGCTCACCTTCTTCTTCAGCGGCCTGTTGTTCGCGGCGGTGGTGAAGAAGCAGGTGTGGGACTACGCCGTGACCGTCACGCTCCTCCATGTTCTCGTCACCAGCCTCGGTGAGATCGAGAACTTTCACGATTCCCTTTACTTCTCATCTGACCCCATTGATTTATTTTATTGTGCTGCAGTGATGTTGGAGTTCCCCATGGAGTGGCAGTGGTGGCTCGCTTTAGGTGAGAATAACTTCGATTAATTTTTATTATATTGAATTCAAAGACGCTGTTTTCTCTCAGGCAGCGGTTTGTTTCTGATGATCTGCAACGGTCAGTTGATCGCCTACTTCACCTGCCAGAGCGACCACCACTACGCCCCATTTAGCATCTACTGACAGGAAGAAGTGTTGCCAAAAAACCCACTTTTGTTTGTCCCTTCTGTAAGATTAAAAATTATTATACACTATACGTATACGCCAGAATTAGAGACATGACACCGGTCATTTAAACGTCTGTTTGTCTGCCTTTTCACACCTTGGGTCGTGGATCAAAGAGCCAAGCGGGACACATCCAGTTCAAGACCGTCTCTCCCGGGGCTATTGAATTGTAAAGTCGCCGGAAGAAAGTGTGTCCGATCGTTCGTAAAGCTTGTATTTTGTTTTACTTGAAGCGGCGAGTAAACTACCCGTGACACTTGACCTTTTCTCTCCACGAAGCGAAGTATAAGAACCAGGAAGTGACGGCGTGTTGGAGAGACCGGAACGAACTCCTGTTTTGTCCGTTTTACTTCACTTGAAAACAAGGTCCAAACATTATAAATCCACTGTTTCATTGATATATTTTATGGCACTTAAAAGTATTTACAAACATGTACATGAGACACTTTTTTGTCACTCGAGTATAAAAAAAATGAAATAAGTTATTGTCAACAATCATGAAATGAATAAATAAAACGCTCGGACTGGTTAAAAATCCATCTGCGCCGACATGTGATCCTCCGGGTTCATGTAGGAGAATCCAGTGAAGGCCTCGACCGGGGCGCCGGTCCAGCGCTGGTCGGCGACCGACGGAGGAACCGGTTGCTGCGTGAACTCGGGGTCGATGTAGCTGACGTCACAAGGGCCGCTCTGATGAAAAAAAAAGATAAAAACATTTAGACACGACGACCCCCGGATCAACCCCCGGAGCCACGACGTACCACCGAAGGAACGAACGGCGCTTTGATTTTTCGGGCCAGAAGGTCGTCCCAGTTCATGTAGGCGAAGAAAGAATGCGCTTTGAGTTCAACCTGGAATACAAAAAAGATGATGAAGACGGAGCTCTATCGTTTGATGGTGTTCTGTCGACTCACAACATCACAGGTTCTCCCCAAGCGCTTGGAGACGTTTCTTTCAAGCAGGCCCCGGAGCAGGGACTGAGCAGCCTCCGAGAGCTCGGAGCGGAGCAGCAGAGGAGCGTAGAGGATGTTCTCCAGCATCTGTGCTTTGCTGCGACTGTAAAATGGAGGCTGGAGGAAGAAAAACAGAAAACTTTAACGGATACGAACGAATGATATCCTGAGGTTTATTCCCTGATTAGCTTCTTTTATTCATCTGCGCCCCGGGGGCTACACACGACCCCTAACTGTATTCATGTGGCCCTCATGAGTAAATATGTAGTATTTCTGACATCTAATAAAGTATTTATTTATTCTTTTGTAACGTGGGTTTTATTGAAGATGTTATCATGTCATTATTATAGAATATTCTAAACAAATTTGACTGTGCTTGTATCAGTACATTTTTAAATGAAAAAAAACAAAATTTCTAAAGGGACAAAAAGATAAATATATAACACAAATAAATTACATTCATACACCTGCACAAAAATGACAACAAGCCCTGTCTTGTTAAAATGAAAGGTATGAATTATTTCTTATCATTCAGACCTTAATTTTCATTGGTTTGTTTTTTTATTTGACATAAATTAGATAGTCAAACATATAATCATTTTAAAAAATCACCCGTTTAATAGTTTATAATTTTTACAATTCATTTTAATACGAACTTTGAATATACCTGTTACTGTTCTTTGTTATAGGATATATTTTTTTTTACTGTATTTGTTCAATATTTTTGAATATTGCAACACAAAAAACTTAATCATTAGTTTTCTTCCACTTATACCCTTATTCGGGCTGTGTGGTTGGTTGGAGCCCATCCCAGCTGGCTAGGGCAAGAGACAGGGTTGCAACGATACAATATATAGTGATACTGTAGTAACAAGTATATATTTGTAGTATTGTTGAGTACTTGACTCTGGTGTTGCAGAATTTAAAGACAACATGTCTCTTGATGAAGTCGTAACTGCTCTCATTTGTTTTGAAACCAAAATATGTCCATTCATCAGCTTTAAAAGCCGCTAGAGTCAATGTATCCTCTTGTCCTCAGTCATACCCGAGATCTGAAGGGAGTTTTATCGTTCCTTTAGCTGCTTCTCGATAATGACCGCTGCCATCTAGCGGCAGGAGTTTAATCGCAACACAAAAATGATCAAACACAGTGAATATTTTTCACGTTAATAGTTACTAAAAATACTATTTTATTTTATACACACTGTATTGAAATATAAACTGTAAAAAATGGTAATCAAAATAAAGTATAGTTTTAGAAGAAAAAGAATAAAGAAAAAGAAATAATAATAGTGATACAGTGAATATAGATTTTATGCCTATGGGTTTTTTCTTACAATCCTAGCAGAGTCCCTGAAATCGTATTTTTTACAATTATTTTTGCCACAGTTTGACTCTTAATATTCCTGTTTCTCTCCTGCATCTTAATTCAGAGCTGGCCTTCAGCCTGTGGTCATCTCACTCACCAGTCCACACAGCATCTCAAACAGCACGGCGCCCAATCCCCACCAGTCCACGGCCGGAGTGTAGGCGCGACCCAGCAGCACCTCGGGGGCCAGGTACTCCGGGGTCCCGCAGAACGTGTGCATGCTCCCTCCCATGGCCACGCCTTCTTTACAGAGTCCAAAATCCGTGAGCATCACGTGGCCCTCGCTGTCCAGCAGGATGTTCTCCGGCTTCAGGTCTCTACGACACAAACGCTGTCGGTTAGCATCAGAAGTTGAAGCCGTTAATCCCTTTGAATTCAAGTTGTTTTGGAGCCGCATGTTCTATGCAAAGCTCTGTTATGAAAGCGAATATCACTGGGAATTGCCTCATGAATAAACCAGGACTGGGCTCAGGGTTTAAATGAAACATGAGATAGCGAGCGAGACACAGAAACAAAAAAGTCGGATGAAGTTGCTTCACGTGGGGTCGGCAGACGGAGACGAAGCTCCACATTTGCATTTGTGTCGCCGGAAATTTGTGAGAAATGCTGACTCGGGATAAATTAAAAATGTTGGTTATGGGGAGAAGAGAAGTTTTGGACGGGTCACAAGGAGTGGGAGGGGCTCTGAGGAGGAACCTGCCATATTCTTTGAGGGAGTTTAACGAAGCAGAACCCGACAAAAAGCTTCAAAATTGAACAAGAACGAGTGTAAATCCTGGAAAGTTTGTTCTATCTAGAAACTACAGACGTCATCTGAAAGAAGAGAACCAGCTCCAAGTGCTTATATAACTGTCATCACCCCCCCCCCACCCCCCGCCCAACGACCTCCAAACTCAGATCACATTCACTGGTGAAAATCTGCAGCTGCAGCGATGAGTTCAATGAGAGGGAGTGAGACAAGTTGTAGAGAAAATCATTCGGAAAAGGCATAAGGGAGTAAGAAACTATAAACAATATTTTCAGTAAAGAAAAAGGGTTATTTTTTATATTATTTTTTACAAGCTTCATGTCTTAATGTATTAAAAAATACCTGTCAATGTCTACAAAAAATGTGTTTAAAAGGTCAAGATTTTAAATCACAAAAAAGGCAAATATTAAAAGAGACTTAATTTTAGTTATGTTTTTGCTCTAAATGTATTTTTTTTTTAAAAACCTGTCAATGTTTACAATTTTGTGGAAAAGGTAAACATTTTCCGTGACAAAAAAGGCTAATATTACTTGTTTTAGCATTTGCCAGCTTTATGTGTCTTAATGTATTTAAAAAATACCAGTCAATTTCTACCAAAAATGTTGAAATGGTAATTTTCCACCACAAAAAAAGGCTAATATTAATTGGCACTTGTTTCAGCATTTTCCAGCTTTATGTGTCTTAACGTATATATTTTTTAAAACCTGTCAATTTCTACAAACAATTTGAGGAAAAATATTTAATTTTCATATTATTGGGCCAGAATTCTCAGTCCTAATTCACCAACCTAAGAAAATTTATTGACATTGGTTTTATTAAATGGAAAACCAACCAGAAAAATGTCAATTTAAGCATAACATAAATGGGTATTAAACACTCAAAACTCATGTTGAGTCTTCATAACTACCAAATGTTGAACATTAGCTTGTATAAAGAGACTAAACTACTGACTCATTACGTGATTTTATCATTTCAATAAGGTCCTTGAATGGATAACAGGATTAAAATAGAGACTTTTATTTAAGGCTTTTCATTATGGTGTAACTCAATGCTAATCTTTTGAGCAGCTTTTCTTCATTCAAATCCTTGCAAATGGAAGGAAAACATGAATCACTCCTTGACAAAATAATCTGACAATAACGGATGAGTCAGCAAAAACACAAAGGGTTGAAATAACGTGTCACCTGTACACGATGTTCAGCGAGTGCAAGTAGCCCAACGCTAACGTCATCTCCGCGGCGTAGAAAGCAGCTCTGAGTTCAGAAAAGGCGCCTTCTCTCTGGATGTGGTAGAAAAGCTGAAAAAAAACAGAAAAGTCAGTCACGCTCTCCTCGTCCGGAGCTTCTCTCTCGACTCACTTCTCCTCCGTTGACGAAGTCCAACACAAAGTAGAGAGCATTCTGCGTCTGGAAGGAGAAGTGAAGTCCCACCAGGAAGGGATGCTGCAGACCTTTGAGCAGGACGCTCCTCTCGATCATCACGTTCTTCTGCTGCAGGGAAGAAGATGGGATGAGAGGATGGAACCGGGGAACGATGAGCAGGAGATTCTTACCTCTTTCTTCTTGATGATGATCTGTTTCTGCAGGACCTTCACGGCGTAATATCGCTCCTGTTTCCTGTGTCTCGCCAGAAGAACCTGCAGATGTTCCACAAGCGTTAGAACCACAGAGACACGGATCTAGGGTCGAGATGAGGAGAAATGTTCACCTTTCCGAAGCTTCCTCGGCCGATCATTTTGAGGTAATCGAAGTCAGACGGTTTGGTTCTGATGGAAAAGCAAATTGTGACTTGAGTCAATATTTATCAACAGAAAACGTTCTTTTTCTTGTGATTTATTTAATGTTACACAAATTATAATTGATGCTAGTTTTTTGATACGTTGGTGCCACAAGTTACAAAATAAAGCTGCTAAAAAAAACAACAACATTTATTTCAAGGACAAAAATGTGCGATTTCTAGCAACCAAAATATTCCTTCTTTTATTATGCTAACAATTGAATTTTTTCTTACTATTAAAATACCTTTCCTTTTCATTTTTATTTTTTAATCATTGATAACTTTTAGCTCATTCAGACATCAGGTGCCACTACAGTATATGGATGTAGTTTTGATTCTTTATTATTAAATAAAAAATGATGCTTCAGTTAAAAAAATAAAATAAAAAAAATAAAGATATTATTGGTTCAATAAAAAAAAAAAAACATTTTCAATTGAAAAGAAAGTTGCTTCAATAAACAAACTTCCAAACTGTCAATAAATGACTTTTAATTAAAGCCTTTATTAGCACTTAAGTTTCCAAACGTTTTTTTCTATTGAACAATATTTTCAATTTGATTTTTTTTTATGAATAAAGCAACTTATTTTGATTGAAGCACATTTTTTGAATGGAATATTTATATATTAATTAATTCAATAATGAAGTAACAAATCTACTTTCATTACACCAGTGTTACTGAACTCGCTCACAGAACACACATTAAAAAAATGTGAAAATAACACTGAACCTTTAGAACACATTTCTAAATTTCTTTTTAATCCCTTCATCTGTTTTTCAGTTATTTTTCCAATAAAAAGACAAATAAACGATCACATAAACACCACTGGAACCTGTTAACTTCATTTTAGCTAGTTTATCTTACAGTTATTTTAACTTATTTTCAAATGTGCTCAACGACTAAGATGGATTCCTTTTTTAACTCCTTTATAAAGAAGATAATGAGAGAAAACGTCAAAGATACAGATGAATATATTCCTGGATCAAACACTAATGAGTGTCCAGATCAGATAGTGTCAGTGTAAACATGTCTGACTGTGCAAGTGTAATAAATCCCTGCATGAAAGTACTCACTGTGAGGTGTCAGGGGTCAGTGGGTTCTGGTGAGAAGAGACAGGAGATGGTCAGGAGGTCAGATTCTGTTTCATCATCTGTCAACCCTCTCTTTCCACACCACTTACCACGGATTCTTCCTCCTTCTGCCTCGCTCCTCTGTGGGGTCCCAGGATCCACTGGGTGTCCGGACTTCAGGAGGTCAACCACACGAAACGTCAGATTTATGGGGGGACGCATAAAAAAAAGTATGAGGGGGAACTTACTTGTGACAGAGGTGTTGACTGGAGGCCAGTTTATGTAAGAAGTCCCTGAAGCCAACTTTCTTGCCCTTGAGCAAAGCTGTAAATCACAAAGGGCCCCTTATGTAAGTTCATGGAGATCACACATTAGTAAATAAGAAGCAATAACTATGAATATAAATCTAAATAATAATTAAAAAAGAAGGTTTTAGCGTTTAGTTTCAGTAAGTATTGGTTTAAAAAGAGTTTTTAAAATAGATAATCTCACCTGAGAAGAAAGTGAAGATTCCTTTCATCTTGGAATAAGTCATGGTTCGGTTCTGAGTCACAGTCATCTGCGCTGGAAGACTGGGTTCAGTCGGTGCTGGGAAAAATGAAGCGACACCAGCAGAAGTCTGGGGGGTTCCGAGCGAGCACTGACCCGTTTGAAGACTGTCTGACGTCACTATATGCTGCGTTTAAACACCCTCGTAATTCGCAGCGTCGTTCAGATTATTTTAAACCGTTTAAAATATACGAAGAAACAGATGCAAAATTATAATTTATCATCTTTATCTAAGGAAAACCATGAAGTTAACAGGTTAAAAAAATTATTATAGCCAACAACTAAAAAAAAGGGAGCTAGTATTGTTCATTATTATTCTACCTTTTGTGTCAAATTTCAAGAGTATCTATTGAAGAGGATTAAAAACTCTTAATCGAAGTGTTGTGAATTTATAATGTTTGTTTCAACGTAATTTAAATCAAATCTCAAACTGCTTAGTGTTTTTTTTTGATTGACTTGAGTGTCCAGAAAGGCACCTTCAAATAACATGTATTATTATTATTCATTTATTTCCCACCAAAGGCATGGGAAATCTCAAATCATCCACCAAAAATATAAATTCAAAGTTAAAGCCCTTTATCTATTTAAATATATATATATATATATATATATATATATATATATATATATATATATATATATATATATATATATATATATATATATATATATATATTAAATAAATTATTTTGCAGTTTTGCACACCACTATGTGAGGAATAATGTGTTTTAACAAATACACGTTTATCTGCCCTTTTTGGTAGTTTTTAGGTCAGATAGTTTGACCTAAAAACCCTGTAATGTATAGTAGACAAGGAATGTCGTCAGTCAAAATTAAAAGAATTAATAGGGAACTATGCCCAAGATGGGAATTATTGTTAATATTAATATTATTATTTGTATTACCTTAAGGCAATCATCATTATTCTTAATGTAAACAATTTGTGGAAATGTTGTTAGCTCCCATATAGAAAATACACATGTACATGTAAATAAGTCCTTTCTTTTTATTATTTGTATTATTTTATCATTCCTAATGCATTTAAAAAAAGAAATCTGACCTCAACAATTAGTGGAAATATCTTTGTCTCATTTGAACAACTGTCTTCGTCCAGATAGAAAATAAATCTAAATAGAATATAGGTCAAGTAATCTATACGAGTGACTTACTGGCCAGCTTCCAACGCACAACTGTGTGTTTGCTTCACATGACTGCTGCACGCCTGAGGAGTCTATACTGTTCAGATTCACTTTAACGAAGTGATACATGCAGAGACCGTGTTAACACGGTGTTCACACAGCCTTCAGGTGCAAAGACCCTTCTGCCAACCTTATTATGTAAGCTTATATTTATCAACAGGACATGATATAAGAGGTGTCACAAGCATCTGGGACGGAAGGAAGTAGATTAAGTACTTAAAGAGGAAATAAGAAATCAGCTTAACGTCAATTAACCAAAGAGAAAGTGGTGATATTGTGTCAGAAATATCTATGATTGATATCATAACCAAAAGCATGTTTTTAAATCGAAACAATTTAATTAACATCACATTTCTTTCAATGTCCCGAGTCTAAATTTGGACTCCAGGTCAGAGTTGGTATTATGTGACATGGTTACCAATGCAGAAAGTTGATCCAGGAACAGGCACATTTGAGGAGGGGGGGACACTCCCCACTACCCCCTCCTCAAAAAGAGAACTGGCCTCCGCTAGTTGGAACAAACACCTTCAGCATGAAACCCCTACATCCCATTTCACTGACGACATGGGAACGTGGTCATGCCTGGTTCACTCATGTGAGGGCATGAAACAGGTGACAACTCACACTTCTCGTCGACATTCCCGAATCCCGGAACGACTGGTCATCCGTCTGACTTCTATGTCACGTCGGCTTTGAAAATAGGATGCGTGTGGGGGGGTGTGGGTGACATGAAGTGACACGTTTAACATGCATTCTTAGTGTCAGAGAAAAATATCTAAAATTATGACAAAATGAACCTAGATTTACGCTTAAATAAAAATAATTTAACTGTAAATTAGAGGGATCTTGTATTTATTAATATATGCATACAGTATATCCATTGAGTCATTTATTTTTATTTTATTTCAATTATGAAGCTCTGAATGAACAGATAATTCATAAGATGTATTTAATAACTTTCTGTAGATGTTTGTATCATTTTTCCTTCTTTACATAAAACAGCCATGTTTATAGTAATTTAGGCTAAATGAGCTGCTAGTATATATGTGTGTGAGGAGGTGTTGAGTGGTAACTAGAGAGCTGACAGCTAAACTCATGGCTCATCAACAAACCAAGACTGCTTTCCTTGCAAATGTGAAAGAGTTCAGCTTGACACATATAGACATTTTTAAGCTAAACCTTTTTTAAAAATATGCAAAAAACAGTTTCTACTTTTATTAATTTGGCCTTTTCAACAATTGATGGTATATATATATAGTTATAGTTATAGTTATAGTTATAGTTATTTTAACAACATAATTTTAATTCTATTTATTGATTTACCACCTTAAAAAAGAATCATTTTGTAAGAAAAGTGAAATAGTCAAAGACACCCATGTCATCAAAGCTTAAACGATAATTATAGCAAAAATAGGATAAATAAAAAAGGTTTCAATTGGATTTAAATGACTAAATTCCAATTTCACAAAATGTGTTACCATACATTGAGGTGCGCGCACATGTTGTTGTACTTCCTCCGTCCTGCAGGTGGTGACAGTAAACAGATCACTCAAACTTTGTTTTGATGTTTTTTTTTTTTTGTTTTTTTTTAGAATGTTTGAGCACATTCTTAAATGTGATTCGTCCCCTTTATGTCTTTTAATGATTCTTCTAACGATTTTTTTATTATGTCATTTTAATCAACATCACAGATATGGTGGCCTATTTCATTTGTTAAATAGCAATTAATCTTATTTATTAATTTCGAAACAGTAATTCTAGCTTTTTAAAAAAATACAAATATAGAACAATTATACTGTAATATATTTTAATAGAGGACAATAACGAAGTTTATACTCTTAATTTAAATATATATATATATATATATGTATATATATATATATATATATATATATATAAGTATATACTGTATATGTATATATATACTGTATATATGTACAAACATTAGCTTTAATAGCTGCTGGAATCCACTGTATCCTCTCGCCCTCAGTCATCGCAGGATTTTATCGTTCCTTTGGCTGCGCAGGACGTAGTGACTGAAGTTGCAACACAAAATTGAACAAACATGACAAAAAGAGAAAAAATGTTTTAATTATTTTATTTTACACGCACTTTATTTTAATTTCAACCATAAAAGAATGATGATAAAAAATAGTTTTGAAAGAAAAATTAAATTAAAAATAAAACATAAAAAAGGAATGCAGTGCTTATGAATAACGATACAATATCGAGGGTAAAAAAAACCCAGATATATCACTGTATCAATCTTTCTCACACCCCTACTCTTTACCCTGACTCCTTGACCCCAAATACTTTCCTCTCCTGTCACAATTTTAATTTTTACTACTGTCCATTAATGTAGATATATGTATTAAAAATAAATAAAATAAACATACCAAATTTGATTCAGTTACTATGTTTGTGTAAATTGACCCATTTAAAACTTAATAAATTAACTACTTTCACTTGTTTTTTAAACCAAAATATGTCCAAACATCAGCTTTTAAAAGCTGCTGGTGTCGACTGTATCCTCTCGTCCTCAGTCATTGCCGGGATCTTGCGGGATTTCATTCTTCCTTTAGCCACGGAGCTCGTAATGACCGCTGCCATCTAGAGGGCCGGAAGTTGTATTGCAACACAAAAATGAACAAGCACTGTGAATTTTTGCATTATAATTGTAAATATATATATTTTTATTATAGTCACACTGCATTGAAATATAAACCAATAAACAACTATGATATAAATTGTTATTTGAAAACCAATATATATATATATATATATATATATATATATATATATATATATTAGCCTTAAAAGCTGCTGGAGTCCACTGTATCCTCTCGCCCTCAGTCATCGCAGGATTTTATCGTTCCTTTGGCTGCGCAGGACGTAGTGACTGACCATCTAGTGGCTGGAAGTTGCAACACAAAAATGAACAAACACGAAAAAAAGAGAAAAAATGTTTTAATTATTTTATTTTACACAAACTTTATTTTAATTTAAACCATAAAAGAATGATGATAAAAATAGTTTTGAAAGAAAAATTAAATTAAATAAAACAAAAAACATGTGTTTTTGAAACCAAAATATGTCCAAACATCAGCTTTAAAAGCTGCTGGAGTCGACTGTATCCTCTCGTCCTCAGTCATTGCTGGGATCTTGCGGGATTTCATTGTTCCTTTAGCCACGGAGCACGTAATGACCGAAGTTGAATTGCAACACAAAAAAAGCGCTGTGAATTTTTGCATTATAATTGTAAATATATATTTTTTATTTTAGTCACACTGCATTGAAATATAAACCAATAAACAACTATGATATAAATTGTTATTTGAAAACCAATATATATATATATATATATATATATATATATATATATATATATATATATATATATATATATATATATATATATATATATATATAACACATTAAGCAAAAAGTTTAGTATTTAATAAAAACAATTGAAAAACAATTGAAAAATAATAATTAAAAGAAGGTAATTATTAAACAATTTTTTTTTAAATAAACACACTTTATAAAAGAACGCCGAGTTATGTCGTTTTTCTTTTCTTCAATGAATCAAACTATTGTTTACACTGCTGTTGTTTACACTTCTGTTGTTTACATTTCTGTTCAGACGCGCCGCACTTCCTGGTTTGTGCGCGCGCACGTCCCCGGAAACAAACCTTTCCCAGCCAAACGGAGCGTGAACGCGCGTCGCTTAGGGGCGGGGCCGCGCGTCTGCCCCTGAGAGGGATGCGAGTCCCGGATATTTACCTAGTTGCGGCTTCACCTGGATCCTCCGTCGAAACCGAGTCCCGAGGGCTTCACGGCGGGGCCTCACAACCCGTCAGCGAAGCGGGGACGACTCAGGTTAGAGGGTTTATTCCGTAAAAACACTTTGGAGTTTGTGAATGTGCTGAAGTTTGGACGAGAGGGTGGAACTCCAGGGGCTGTCAACAGGTTCCTGGACTGGAGTCGTTGGATCAAAGTACAACACAGTACTGATAGTACAACACAGTACTGATAGAGTATCTGACCGGGATCAACCCCTCCAGATATACACACTCCCAGGATCTGTGTCAGGACAGTTTGTTTGTTTATATTTACAGATTTCATTGATACTAGCTTCACGTGTAAATTGAAAAAGTCCTGATTTATTTAATGTAAAATCACAACTGACAACCTTTAAAAACTTCAGTAGTACTTTTTAAAAATGTAAAAAACCCTCCAGTGAGTGTTAATATATTCCAAGTGTGTCACTGTGTTCAAACATTAACCACAAATCTCTGTTTTCTCAAGAAACGGGAGGCCCTCAATCTTCACCAACTTTAAAGCATATGTATATACATATATATTTATATATGTATATGTAAACATCTTTGTGTTCTACACGTCAACCTGGCTTGGGCGTGTTCTGAAAAATGTTTAACATTCTTATCGTTGAGCTGTCGGCGAAAAAAAGGTGGACGACTTGAGAAGGAGAGCAGAAACAGAGAGAGAGAGGGGGGGAAGAGACATGTTGAAACCCAGGCCAAAATAATAGGGATTCACACACACACACACACACTGACACACACACACACACACTCACACAACAGAGTCACTCCTTCACATTCATGTCGGATTACTCACCAGGGCTCGATTTTTCTTTTTTTTACAATGCGTTAGTCAGATATCAACGTGAGTATCAATGTTGGTTTTTTTTTTTTGCTCGTCCAGGTCCCACCTTGTCCCGTGACGAGGCGTCCCTGGTGACACAGACATGCCAAAACCGGACCTGATTTGCTTGGTTCAGCTGCTGGACGGCAACATCGAAACCTTCAAAGTCAACGTAAGAAAAACACGAGTCATGATAATCACGTGGAGATCGAATGTCCCTTCCTCGAGTGATGCTACCCTCCACCTTTGATCCCCCCCATAGTCTGAAGGACAAGTTTTCCACTGCGTCCGACATCTCTTTCACACTTGGGAGCCTATTTTCTGCATCCTCAGCATGTCATGTGCAGAGTTGTGCTGGAGCTGACAGGCGGACACGTGCAGGAAGACACTCATAATAATGCTTTCAGAGACGGCAGCTGTGCAGCATCTTTATTTGAGCTGCCGGAGCGGTCGGCTCGTTGTGTTCGCGTCGCTCCCTGCGGAGTTTGCCGTCGCTCGAGGGCTGATGCAGATGTCTTTTATAAAAAGCCTGAGTCTATTATGATTTTCTTTCCTCAAATCATCATCATTATTATTATTATGTTCACAAGTGACTGGGCTCTGCTGACGGACATGTGGCTATTTCACATAATATTTCCCATAATATAATATAAACATCCCAGTGGGATTTGAACAACGATACGATACAAGGTCAACAATACGATATATCGTGATACTGTAGTAAGAAGGATATATGTGTAGTATTGTCGAGTACTTGACTCTGGTGTTGCAGAATTTACAGACCACATGAGTCTTGACTGAAGTCGTAACTGCTTTCATTTGTTTTTTAAACCAAAATTTGTCATCAGCTTTAAAAGCTGCTGGAGTCGACTGTATCCTCTCGTCCTCAGTCATTGCCCGGATCTTGCGGGATTTCATTGTTCCTTTAGCCGCCGGAGGACGTAATGACCGCTGCCATCTAGTGGGCTGGAAGTTGAATTGCAACACAAACATGAACAAGCGCTGTGAATTTTTGCATTCTAATTGTAAACATTTTTTTTTAGTCACACTGCATTGAAATATAAACCACTAAACAACTATGATATAAATTATTATTATCTGTTGTTGAGTATCAATACAGTATCCTAAAAAAATATTGCGACTGTCATCATCATTATTATTATTATTATTACTTGTTATAACTGTCTAATGGGTGTTTTATTTTGAAAAAAAAAAATTTTCTCTGAAGGAACATATGCCTGTGACTCTTGACACATCAAGATGATCATTAAAGTCTAGTTTATGTTAAAGGAATTTATCTAAAAATGAGGGAAACACAAACTATATTTTTCCATCTTGTTGCAACAAAGACAATCCAGCAATTCAACGTTTTGCTGAGATGTATTTTTCATGCACTTGTACTATTTTATTTTCACTATGCTGACGTTAAACCGAACTATGGTGCAAAAAAAGATTTCTTTCGATACCTTTGCAACCATCAGAAGACATGGAGGGAGAAAACAAAAGCTGTTAGTTACCTCTGCCAAGGAGATTATGTCGTCATCTACACATCATCTGTCAATCTCTTTTGTAAAATAACCTAAAAACAGGTTCAAATGAAACTTTCTGGAAATTTTAGTTTACCATTCCCTCCCAAAAAAGATTTGAAGATTCTACCAACCACATTTCAAATGCTTAAAAAGGTATTGGATTTTATATATATATAAAATCTATAAAGCTAGCAGAGAGAAATGACTAGAACAGCAAATATTTGCCAAATTATTTTGAGTGGTCACAGCTGGATTGGAATTCAAGACCTCAGGGTTTTTAGTTTTTCAGAAGTGTCTTAAACTCACTAGCAGGTGTGGACCCTGCAGCATCCCAGTTAGTTAGTGTCTGAAGCAATGTCCAGTTAACAAAAACAACACATTTGTCAACATAGTCCTAAAAAGGTTTTTAATTTAGTGATCTAATTATATGCTGCCATTTATTAAATCAAGTATTTTTTATTTATTTTCTCTACTACAGCAGCAGCGCATAGAAGCCATACAAGTGAATTGAGATGTTAATGAATCCTAATGTAATAACAGAACAACATCCAAATATAATTGGAAAAAATGATCTTTTTTTTAGTAAACGAACATAAAACATAACATCTGGAGTAGAGAGAAAATATAAGTGTACAGTTACAACTACAACTTGGTGGAACACACTAAAAACAACACCCACTTTACTTATGGTGCCAACAAAAAACATTGAACTCCCATAATGCCTTTCTACACATTATTTTAGTAACATCTGATTGGTCGCTAAAATACTGCATATAAATTCCACGTCTGTTGCTGTGTTTGAAGTGATTGCTACAGCTGGGATTAGTTTGCTGGGCGGCAAAGCATCATGTGAGCTGATCAGGTCCCCGTGACTAAGAGGGATGACGCCTCATGCAATGTTGTGTTTTCAAATTCAAATGAATTTTGTTGAATTAAACAATTAAATGCTGACTACTTTGAGGATTTAGTTTAATCTTGTCACAGGTATGCGCTCCCTTTTACCCTCTGGTCTTAAATAGTGCTTGTAATATTCATCTTCTCCATGCTTACAGTCGATAGAAAAAGCCCTTTTGGACAGCGTTGTGTGTGTCTTTTTCAGAAGCAGGATGAAGGTGTGGTTCTGTTGGACCAAGTGTGCGACCACCTGCGCCTGCAGGAGAGGCAGCTCTTCAGCCTTCAGATCCGAGAGTCCAGCTCCGCGGTCATCTCCATCACGGCCAACACTCACTCTCCCGTGAGTCGCTCGCACATTTTCTACTTCCTGTTTTCCACGATTCATTCCTTACAAAAGTCATTTTTTCCAAAGAAAACCTTGTTTAACTATTATTGTTCCTCTCCAGAGATGGTTGGAGCCCGACAAACCTTTGAAGAAGCAGATAAAAGGTATCGAACCTGCTGCGGCGCCAAAAATAATTCATTGTCTTCTTAACCCAGAAATATCTGAAGGCCGTGTTTAATATTTAACGGCTTCTTGGAATGCATTAACTTCTGGGGTATCGTGGACTAAACTTGTGCAGATCACAGCTGCTTGTTTGAAGGCGAGGTGGGAAAGTGCTTTTTACAGCCTACAGATTCACTTGTACGACAGGACAGAAGCATAGAAATGATGAATGCAGGATTGTTGCTACAAACAGACAACAAATGGGTCTAAAACACATTCTTACATTTTTCATATGTCACTTTAATGTGTGTCTCTGCAGGCCTGGTGTCGCCCTTCTATCTCAACTTCAGAGTTCGCTTCTTCATCTCCGATCCCAACTCTCTGCAGCATGAACAGACGAGGTGAGTCGGCGTGGTTTGGTTTCGCAAAAAATTTGGGACGTAAAACTTAATAATAAGTAAGTAAGTAAGTAAGTAATATATATTTATATAGCGCTTTTCGAGACCAGGGTCACAAAGCGCTTTAACAATCAAAACAATACTCAAAACAGTACATACTTCAAAGATCAAGACAACACCGAGAACAACACAGGAGTTCGAGAAATTCAAGGAAAAGCCTGAACAAATAGAAACGTCTTAAGATGTTTCTTAAAGGAGTCAGTAGACTCCATCAAGCGCAAAGAGAGAGGAAGATTGTTCCAAAGCTTAGGAGCAACAGCCTGAAAAGATTTCTCTCCTCTGGTCCTGAGCCGTGTGCATGGAACCATAAGTAGATTCTGATCCACAGACCTCAGAGCCCGAGCTGGGGTGTAAGGCTGGATCAGATCAGTGATGTAAGGAGGAGCCTGACCATGAATAGATCTGAAAGTAAGAACCAGAATTTTAAAGTTGATCCTGAAAGAAACTGGAAGCCAGTGAAAAGTTTTAAGGACCGGAGAAATGTGAGTTCTTCTACTAGAGCGGGTCAGAATTCTCGCTGCAGAGTTCTGAATCAACTGCAGGAGAGACAGATCCTTCTTGTTAAGACATGAAAACAAACTGTTACAATAGTCCAAACGAGAAGAAACAAACGCATGGATTACAAGCTCCAGATCATGTTGTGACAGCATTTTCCTAAGTTTAGAGATTTTTCTCAGTTGAAGGAAACAGTTTCTGGTCAGTTTTCTACAGTGTTGAACAAGAGACATGTCTTTATCAAATACAACACCCAGGTTTCTCAGGCTCAGTTTGACAGACTGACCTAAGTCACCCAAGTACTGACTCAACCCTGGAATCGTATCATCAGGAGCAATCACCAGAGTTTCAGTTTTGTCCACATTAAGCTGTAAAGTGTTTTCACTCAGCCATTGTTTGATTTCTAGCAAACAATTGACTAAGCTGTTCAGCCTTTGGGGCTCAGTTGGGTCAAAAGAGCAGTAGAGCTGGATGTCATCAGCAAAAATGTGATAAGAAACATCTGGAAATCTCTGAATGATTTTACCAAGGGGAATCAAGTACAGCAAAAACAATAAAGGACCCAGAACAGAACCTTGAGGGACTCCACACAACAGATCTGCCGATTCAGACCTCATTTGATTGGCAGATACACTAAAACTGCGCCCAGAAAGGTAAGATGAGAACCATTCTAACACAGACCCAGACAGTCCCACTTCATCCCTTAGTCTTCTCAGCAGGATCTGGTGATCAACTGTGTCAAAGGCTGACGACAGATCCAAGAGAACCAGAACAGTGAATTTACCAGAGTCAGCCGACATCATGATGTCACTGGACACTTTCAGTAAAGCTGTCTCCGTAGAGTGATGTTTACGGAAGCCAGACTGAAACTTCTCATGGATGTCGCTCTGATCCAAGAACAAAGACAGCTGCTCGGACACCACCTTCTCCAAGATCTTGGACAAGAAAGGGAGCTTAGAAATAGGCCTGAAATTACTGAGGTCAGTTGGGTCTAAGCCTGGTTTTTTGAGCAGAGGCTCCACAATGGCATGTTTAAATGCATTGGGAAAAACCCCTGTGGAAAGGGAGAGGTTCACCATATTGGTAACCCAGGGGCCAATTACATCAAATACTTTGATAAAAAGCCTACAAGGAAGGACGTCATCTGAGCAAGAGGAGGGTACGCTTAAGTGACGGATGTGTGGGTGGACTTAGTTGTCTGGGGGTTAACATGTGTTAAAAATAGTTTTAGGGTAATGTGAAAACTGTTCAATTACACTATCAGCTGTTCCAGTTTGAAATAATGTAAATAATAATTATTTTAAGCAAACATAAAGAAAAACACCCTAACACAGTTAAAAAAATGTTTTTAGTGTAAAAATAATTACTAAATTAACATTTTTCATGTTTGCTTGTTTTATTAATTGTGAATTTTTACGTTGATTTTTCCCTTTATTTTCT
Organism: Callionymus lyra; assembly: GCF_982586985.1. Classification (NCBI taxonomy): domain Eukaryota; kingdom Metazoa; phylum Chordata; class Actinopteri; order Syngnathiformes; family Callionymidae; genus Callionymus; species Callionymus lyra. Next base: position 14,573,694 of record NC_141834.1, read on the forward strand.
CAAAACATCACTTTTATTGTGTGGATGGATGGATGGATGGGTAGATAGATAGATGATAGATAGGTGGATGCATGGATGCATGGATGGATGGATGGATGGATGGATGGATGGAAGGACGGAAGGATGGATGGGTAGATAGATAGATAGATGATAGATGTGTAGATAGATGGGTAAATAGATAGATGGATGGATGGGTAGATAGACAGATTGGTAGATAGATAGATAGATGGATGGATGGATGGGTAGATAGACAGATTGGTAGATAGATAGATGGATGGGTAGATGGATGGATGGATGCATAGATGGATAGATGGATAGATGGATGGGTAGATAGATAGATAGATAGATAGATAGATAGATAGATAGATAGATAGATAGATAGATAGATAGATAGATAGATAGATAGATAGATAGATAGATAGATAGATAGGTGGATGGATGGATAGATAGATAGATAGATAGATAGATAGATAGATAGATAGATAGATAGATAGATAGATAGATAGATAGATAGATAGATAGATAGATAGATAGATAGATAGATAGATAGATAGATAGATAGATAGATAGATAGATAGATAGATAGATAGATAGATAGATGGATGGATGAATGGGTAGATAGACAGATTGATAGATAAATAAATGATAGATAGATGATGGGTGGGTAGATGGGTAGATAGATAGATGGATGGATGGATGGGTAGATAGACAGATGATAGATAGATGTATGGATGGATGGATAGATAGATAGATAGATAGATAGATAGATAGATAGATAGATAGATAGATAGATAGATAGATAGATAGATAGATAGATAGATAGAAATATAGCAAAGAAAAGGATACAAAGATTAACATGGAATACATAATTTTAACATTTTTAAAGGCGAAAATTCCATTTGAAAAGTAAAAGTGTAAACAGACTTGAGATTTTAAGAGACAAGATAGTTTGGAAGATCGACATGTTGGACAAAGAATTTTAAAATGTTGAAGGTTTTAAGGCCAAATTTTAATTTTTATTGCAATTTTCAGTGCGAAACTACCAATGAATGAATTTATTTTGGTATTGTGTGCATTAAACATTTAACAGGAAATAAAATGACTTAATTCTAGAAATTCAATTCAAAAAGTTAAAGTTTTAAAATTGGTTAAAAGTGTAAAAATGAAAAGACAAAAATAATAGTATAATATATGAATAAAAACCATTCAAATAAAACAAATACTGTATGTTCTAAATACAAAATTTGAGTTTTTTTCTCATCGTCAAAGAAAAACTGAATTAGATTTTAATTGGAATTTGTGTTTATTAGCATTTAAACGTGTAGTGAGTCTACTTCGTATGTCCCTTGCAGGCACTTGTACTTCCTCCAGATCAGGAGTGACATCAGAGAAGGACGGTAAGTCGGTTCATTTCCTGTCTGCCAGAATACAGCGATGTGTGACCTGGAGGTTTGGTTCCAGGCTGCAGTGTCCTCTGAGCGCAGCTGTGGTGTTGGCCTCGTACGCCGTACAGTGTAAGTTTTCTCGCCTCTTTGTTGGAACTTGTCGTGACCAATGACCTCACGGTGACTGCGTGAGTAATTCTGCTCGCCGAGGGCGTTTCTCCAGACGCCGGATCTCGATCCTCGGGCCTCGTGATGCTTCCTCTTCTCAACTTGTGTTTGGTTCTCCTGCAGCAGAGCAGGGCGATCATCACGCCTCCCTCTCCCCCGGTTACCTGTCCAAGAGCCACTTCATGCCCGAGCAAGATGGAGACTTCGTGGCCAAAGTAGAAGATCTGCATCCCCAGCACAAGTACGTGAGATTCAATCCATTCGTCTACAAGCCAAAACTTTATGACCACCTGTTCATTTTCCCTGTTTTTATGTATATTTTGGATCACTTTCCTTTTTTTTATTTTTATATTTATATATAATGAACATCCATTATTTTAAAGTACAGTATGTGGGCCACGTTTAGCACCTGTATTTACCGGCCCAGATTATTGTAAAACAAAGACAAATGTTTGGTGCTTGACAGTTTAAAGTTTATTTTAAAAACAATGCCCGAAAGCAAATGTGTTTGAGGTATCCCTTGTGTTGTCTCTGGGTCAAGGTTACCTAAAGACCCGTGAACAAACGTGTTTGTGATATCCCTTGTGTTGTCTTTGGGTCAAGGTGACCCCGAAGGCCCGAAAACAAATGTGTTTAAGGTATCCCTTGTGTTACCTCTGGGTCAAGGTGACCCCAAGGCCCGAAAACAAATGTTTCTGAGGTAGCCCTTGTGTTACCTCTGGGTCAAGGTGACCCCAAGGCCCAAAAACAAATGTGTTTGAGGTAACCCTTGTGTTACCTCAGGGTCAAGGTTACCCCAAGACCCGAAAACAAATGTGTTTGAGGTATCCCTTGTGCAACCTCTGGGTCAAGGTGGCCCAAAGACCCGAAAACAAATGTGTTTGTGGAATCCTTTGTGTTGTCTCTGGGTCAAGGTGACCCGAAGACCCGTAAACAAATGTGTTTGTGGCATCCTTTTTGTTGTCTCTGGGTCAAGGTGACCCGAAGGCCCAAAAACAAACGTGTTTATGGTATCCTTTTTGTTGTGTCTGGGTCAAGGTGAACAACTTCCATCACTGCATATGTATTCATGGACCTTGACCCGGAGACAACATAAGGGATACCACAAACACATTTGTTTCAAGGTCTTCAGGTCTTTGATTTGATTTATTTGTTACGTTGTCCCTTTAACATTCCTTTAAGAAGCATAAAACTGTTCACAATATAATCACTCAAAAATACTTTTAAATGAAGGTATGACGTGTCCACAAAACACACCTGTTGCCTGAATATGTTCCTTGTTTGGCACAAACACAGGTTTGGTTAGTACTGGATGTTTGTTATCTACTGTTATAAAAGCTAATATGTGACAGGATGGAAGTCAAGATATAAGAGAGGTGGTAATAATGTATATTGATTATTAACGTATATGTTCTCTGAAGGGGTTTGAAGCAGAGCGAGGCTGAGCTGTATTTTCTCAACACCGCTCGGACGCTGGAGCTGTACGGAGTGGAGCTGCACGCCGCCATGGTACTCCTTCCTCAAGTCCTCTCTGGCGTCTTTCAATTGAACCAGATTTAAGGTCCTGTTCCCTCTCCTCCTCCAGGACACCAACAATGCCCCCCTGATGGTGGGCCTTGCCTCGAGCGGCGTCGCAATATTCTGCAACATGATTTGCTCCAGTTTCTTTCCCTGGTGAGCGATCGTTGAACTGATGGAGAGACGCTGGTTTTTTACGAGGCCTCGGGTTCATGTTATTAACCGAACCTTTTTTAATTCAGGGGCAACATCATCAAGATTTCTTTCAAGAGGAAACGCTTCCTGGTTCATTTGAAGCGGAAACATGTGAGTGTTTTCTTTAATTAACTCAAGTAACATGACAGAGTTTATTGTTTTTGGTCAAATGTCTTTGACACAGAGATTATTAGGTTAAATTTATCCTCACAGAATGAAAAGACGAAATCCTACATACCATACTTTAGGTTTGGCCCCCGACTTGCTAAAAGGTTTCGGCCCCTTGTGTGATTCAATTTGTCAGCCCAGTTATAAATATTAAATCGAAAGTGAAAGCGAAGCATAACTCAAAAAACAATTGAACGATTTTGGATGAAATCCACAGGAAAATTTGATAACAGGACAAAGAACAAAATTGTGTTTAGTCTGGATTCTGGAAGGTTTTGAAGGTGTGACTTGTATGGCCTCTCACCGCTGCTGCTTGAAAAAAATTGAACACTTAACTTTTTTCTCAATACAATTGAATGTGAGAGTGTTTTCTATTGTGAATTCAGCCTTTTAGAAACTGATCTTTAACTCAAAATAACTAAATTTTTGTAGGGCAAAATATTTTGTTACATTTTAGTTAGCTAGCAGGCTAACTGGTAAACACGAAAAAGAGATTGTGATATAGTGTTACACAAAATAAAAAATGATTTCTAATTGTGTGTACATATGGTGACCTGGAGTGTCTAGAAAAGCGTCTTTAAATAAAAATGTGTTATTAATATTATTAATTGCATTTGCTGTTATTATGAAGTCATGTGAAAATAGCTCCTTGGCAGTGGTATGCCTCGCCCGTGTGCTTTTTCAAGTCTCATTTTGCTGTTTGGAGTCATCATGTAGTAATTTTATAAATTAACACATTCATTAATTTGTAAGTAAGTCATTTATAATTATAAAGTGCTTTTCAAGACCAGGGTCACAATTTGTTGTTTAAAAAAAATAAATATTCAGGATAAAATGTAAAAATAAAAAACATTTTTGTACCATGTGTTCCAGGGTGAGACTCAGGACTGTGTAGTGTCTCTCAACCTCTCGTGTCCGAAGACCTGCAAGAACCTCTGGAGGTCATGTGTGGACCATCACTCGTTCTTCAGCTCCAGTAGAACGACGCGAAACCTTAAACAGAACAACAGCTCAACAGTTCAAAACTACAAGAAGCTAATAACGCAGCATCTGGGAATCGGCAACACCGACCCCGACAGGTGTGTTTTTCGCGCTCGATCCATTGTTGTCTGTTTGCAAATGTGACATTTTTGTTTGAATCTGTAAGCGGGCCCGTGTGCCACCGTGTCGTGGGCGGGATGGTGTGGAACCCTGCTCTGAAGCGATCCATGTCATCCGAGTACCTGGAGACGAAAAGTCTTCCGTCCAGATCTCCGCCAACTACACCCAACTGGTGCGTGGAGCGACTCGTCTCCAGACGCCGGGCTTCGTTCACGAGCTCATTTTTTTTTTGATGGATTTGTCAGGAGGAGTCCAAGAGTTCGTCACGGCATCCGGAGACACCGTCCCTCCTCCATGGAGCTGTCCAACGACCTGAAGGACATGTCCGACGGCGAGGACGTCTTCTACACGTACAGGGCGTCGGTCGGCAGCAGCAAGGATGGAGACGAGAACGCTTCGCCGAATCAGTGAGATTGATCGAGAAATTCATCATTTGTCAGAATTTACCTTATAAGTAACATTTAAAGTAAACTATTAAAGGTTTCCTCGTGTTTTCATTAGAATTTATTACAAAAAATTGTGCTGATTTCATAAAATAATGATATTTAATATAATTATTGTTATTCTGATTTGTTGTTATAGTTTAGTTATAGATATATTTTGAACCGGGATCAGAAAGTAAACCTAACACAGGAATTTCATTGTGGTCGTATTACAAAATATAAAAATAAAATAATATTAATTAAATACAAATAGAAATAAAATGCAACTACAAATTAAAATAAAATAAAAGGCATTACTATAAAATGCCCTATAAATAAATAATAAATAAAAATAAAATGCATTACATTTTTCTTTATCCGTGAATATATTTATTTTCTACCTTTTCTTATTAAAGGTTATTATTATTATTATTAAACATTTTAAATGAACCTTTTTATGCCTTGTTTTTGTTTTTTTAATGTTTTCATAGAAAACGAAAAAGAAAATCCAAATGAAAAACCTTTAATGAGTTTGTCTTAAAATATCTTTCATAATTTTCGTATTTTTAATGTGTTTTATTTGAATGTCAAGACCCTTTACAGTATAACTAAAACTATATTAGAGAAAGAAAGAAAACGGATCCCATCGATGACCAATGAATGAATCTCAGTGTGGAAAAACTTCCTTTAAGAAAGCAGAAACCTTGAGTAGAACCAGCCTTTGGCTGTGAGGAAAAAAAGAGTATTTTGTTGGCAAAACATTAGTAATTTATACTGCTTAAAAACACTTTCATTATATTTTTATGTTTTTAATCTACTCAAAATAAGCTGTTGATGTTATAATAAATAACATCATTACTTATAGTTAGTTGAAATAGGTTCAAATTCACGGGTGTGTCTCTAAAAATGTGTCAAATTTTAAATGTTTTTATGTTTCCTTCAGGGCGGACAATACTTCACTAACGGAGGATAGTTTTGGAGATGAAGATGGTTTCATCAGTCCCGAGTACAAAAAGGTTGGTTTATAAATCAATATTTGATAATGTACCTTTTTATATATTACATATGTAAGTAAGTAAGTCATATTTGTAAAGCACTTTTCTAGACCAGGGTCAAGTAAGAACCAGAATTTTAAAGTTGATCCTGAAAGAAACTAGCAGCCAGTGAAGATTTTTAAGGATCGGCGAAATGTGAGTTCTTCTACTAGAGCATGTGTGTGTTGCCAGGGAGCGCCTGGCGACGGCGATCTGCTCCTCGTGCGGATAACTCCGGATCAGGAGGGCAAGTTCGGCTTCAACGTCAAAGTGAGTGTCTCTTAAATAATCAGTTGACGTGTCCGTGACGGGTGATGGTTTCTCGCTCTCAGGGTGGGGTGGATCAGAAGATGCCTCTGGCCATATCCCACGTCAGACCGGACTCTCCGGTAAGCTTGTGTTGTCACGGCGACTCGATGATGCAACGTCGAAAAAAAAAACAACCTCGTGTGACACGGTGACGCAGGAATGTTTTCAATGCCTGTCCACAGGCAGGTCGGTGCGAGCCGAAGCTCCTGGAGGGCGACCTGGTGGTCCTCATCAACGGCCGGGACATCTCCGAGCACACGCACGACCAGGTGGTCATGTTCATACGGGCCAGCAGGGAGTCGCACTCCCGGGAGCTGGCGCTGCTCATCAAACGCAAAGGTGAGCGACGCAATGCATGGTGGGAAGTGTTGACCCCCTGTATGACCACGTGTTCCTCCAAGGCCCCGGTCGTCCTGCGGTGCTGCTGCAGCTCCCGCCCGCCCTCACCCTCACCGCTCAGCTACACGGGGACAAGCCTCATTCCCCCGGCCAGACCGGACGGGTCACCACGCTCGAGGAGTCCATGAAACAGCTGGACCGAGGGATCCAGTCCGGAACGCTGTGCTTTCACTTCGAGGTATTTTTTCAAGCCGCGAGTGGGAGTTTTGAGACGAACAATTATCAAGTATACTCGTGCATTTACAGCCTGTCGGTGATTGTCAGGCTTCATTATGAGCTTTTAAGTGCTGGAGTTCAGCGCAGTGTTGCTGCACAGCTGGAGCTTTAATCTGTCCTGGAATTTTCTGGTTGTTCTGAAAACTCATTTGAACCAGACTTTTATTTTGGTCTGACTCTGTCGTGAGCGGAAGATTTTAACGTAACTAGATGATTTTTTTTCCATTAATAAACCAATGAATTAAACACACATTTCATAACGAAAAGTAGAGATCGTCGAACTCGTTAATAACGAAACGTAAAGATTTTCTAACTCAGGGGTGCTCACACTTTTTCGGTTCGCGAGCTACTTTTCTAATGATCAAGTTCAAAAGATCTACCTTCATCAAATTTGCTCAACGTAAGTAATTACATACTTCACTCAGATTATTTGCACTGAATGAAATGAATGGACTGATAAATCAGTCATGATGGAAGGATGTGTAGATTTAATCATCTTCATAGAAATGCTGACTTGCATAAATAACTAGATTCAAATAGTTCAGTCCGTGAGGAGCATAATTCCTCATAAGAAGATACTTTTCCTCTGAGAGTAACTTTCAAAAATGTCCATGAGACCTGCTCTTAAGTGTCAGCCTGTGTTACATCTCGTGTACTAAGAAATGCATTGATTTCCTACTAAAAATGGTCATTCATTCGAACCCAAATGGTGCACAAAAAATATTCATGTGTAAGAATCTGAAACGAATTCAAGCCCTTTTCCTTTGTTCATCAAAATCAACAAAGAATTCAGACGGGTTCATCCCTTTCCATTCCTCCGTTTCAATTTGTCGATCATATTCAAATGAAGACTTAAATTTCTCCATTTCTGTGATCATGAAAAAACGAAAACAAATGAAAACATGAATTCAAACTATGTTTATATTTGTTCATTTTAAACATGTCTGATATGAATCACACAAGTGGATTATTTTTTAAATGTTTAAAACATCTTCAGATGAAGTTTAACGAGAATAAAACTGTTAACCAGTAACTTCACATCATCATCGTCTCTGACGTCATTAGAATGTGTCTCACCTGCAACTGTTTAACGTGTTTGGGTTTCAGCGTTTTCTTATTATATTCATGAGATAAAGGTCATTTACAAATAGTCATCATGTGATGGTGTATTAATACAAGTGTGTTTTAAGGACCGCGATCACAAAAGGAAAACCAGAATTTGTTGCTTTCATTGAAACCTGCAGCTTAACTTTGATGGACCTGACGTCATGTTTCTGTGACTCTCGTAGAGAAGAACCTGAAGCGATCAAACGCGCATTATTTTGTTCGATATATTATTTAAAAAAAAAAACAAGCTTATCTACGTTCAGTGGAAGAGGCGGGAGCTCTGATTGGCTGCTGTGCATGTCAATCAAATAGTCAACCAATCGACGCAATAACCATTTGATTGACATGCAGCCAATCAGAGCTCTCTATTTTCTTATGTCATAGTTTATTAAGTCGCGCGATCTACTCGCAACAGCTTCGCGACGTAATGCCCTCCCCTGGTCTAACTCATTGATAAGGAAACGTAAAGATTGTCAAACTCGTCGATAAAGAAATGTAGAGATTGTCAAAATCGTCATTAAAGAAACAGCGATATTTTCGAACTCGTCGATAAAGAAACGTAAAGATTGTAAAACTCGTTGATAAAGAAACGTAAAGATTGTCGAAGTCGTCAATAAGAAAACTTAAAGATTGTCAAGTTTGTCAATAAAGAAACAAAGAGATTGTCGAACTCGTCGATAAAGAAACGTATAGATTGTCGAACTCGTCAATAAGAAAACTTAAAGATTGTCAAGTTTGTCAATAACGAAACGTAAAGATTGTCGAACTCGTCAATAACGAAATGTAGATATTGTCGTTGATAATTAAGTTTAGAGATTAATATTTTTTCTCATTGAACTTCCATACAACAGTATGAATTTGACTCATGTTTCCTATTAATTATTTTGTTGACAATTTTTTACTTTGTAAAAAAAAATAATCACATTTATTATAGTGACTTTGTTATTTTATATACAATAAATGCCTTTTCATGTTTTATAAAAAATGATTATTATTTTTATCGTTCATTTTCTCCTCCAGAACCTGTACAGACGGAAGCCTGGCCTGTCACTCACTTGTGCTCGCCTTCCTGACAACATGGACAAGAATCGCTATAAAGACGTGTTACCATGTAAGTGTGTTAGAGTTTGTAGTTCACGGCTCCTAACACAGTATAACCAGCAACACCGTGCATTCAGATGATGCCACCAGAGTCACGCTGCAGGGTCAGGACGACTACATCAACGCCAGCCACATCACCGTGAGTCGTCCCAACACTTCTTTCTCTCGTCTCTTCTTTTACCTTCTTTTGTCTGCATTCCAGGTTTCTCCCCCAGAAACGGGTGTTTGTTTACGGTACGTGGCGGCCCAGGGTCCACTGCCGCAGACCTGCGCCCACTTCTGGCAGACGGTCTGGGAACAGAAGTGTGACACCATCATCATGTTGACAACCTTGACGGAGAGAGGGCGGGTACGTCTGGTTATTGATGTTTATATTAACATTCTCTCTTTTGTTTGTGTTCTTTCTGTCTCCACACATTTGTCAGAAGTGTATCAGAAAATAATGGTTGAATTTAACATTTTAAATTTAAAACTTTGAATTTTTAGTGTTAATAATAAAGTCGATAATATTTACAAAATCAATAAGATTTATATTCGTATTCCAATTTTTTTCCGTTCATTTATTTTAAATTAAATACACTTTTAATTTCAATATAATATAATTTTGATTAAACATCTATGAGTAAAATAACATTTAATTAAATTATTATCTTTTAAATATTAGAATTAGAAAATTAAACTCTATTTGTAAATGTATATATTTTTCTTACGTTCAAATACTTAATTTAGATGATTCACAAAAGCAACAAATTCAACTTTTTAATATAACAATTATTTATTTACATGTTTTTCAAAAGAAAAACTAATGAAATCTCAATATACAAATCATTTAATTCTTTTTTATTTAAACAAATTCAATCTTTAATTAAACATAATTCAATAAAAAAATATCAAAATGATTCAATACAAGTATTCAATAAACTAATTAATTCCCTTTAAATATAAAAAAAAATCATTCAGTTATTCAAAAGTCATTCGAAAAACTTGATTCTTATAAAAAATTGAATTTCAATCTAAAGAAATTAAAACATTTTAAATATTTCCTCCAACAATTCAACTTTCTGACACAATCTCGTGGTCCAGAGCCTGAAGTGAGTCGACTTCCTCAAGGTCTTCTCTGAATACATGCTGCCTATGCCTGTGTTCTTGTTGCCTAGCAACAAATTGCTGTCATTAGTTGATCATTCTCCGAGCGTTTTCCACATTTACTTTTCATGCTCGAGACGCAAGGACAAGTCGACAACAGGCTCACTTCCCGTCACTAATACTTCCTCTTTGTTTGGAAAACAGTTGAATGTCTGGAGGATGAATGAAGAAGTGCTGACGTGACGCATCGATGACTAACGTTACACTCATTTCTTGTGATCTCTCGCCCGCAGACCAAGTGCCACCAGTACTGGCCTCATCCTCCGGAAGCCAAGGATTACGGTCACATGAGAGTGAAGTGTCACTCGGAGGAGTGTAACCTGGCGTACGTGACCAGACGCTTCACGCTGACGCACACACAGGTACAGTGTTTTTTTTTCAAGATGGTTTCTTTCCCCACCGGTACATGTTCGACTCGTACTCTCGCTCACAGACCCTCTCGACGGATGACTCACACGGTGCTGACATTTAATGGCTTTAATCACAGGCTGACGGCTAAACCGTTGAAAATAATCCAATGAACACCTTCGTTAACTCTTTAAGTTCCAAAAAAAAAGCTGCTTTAAATATCGAGTTGTGAGTTTGGTGACGTTTTATCACGAAGGTGAAGTTACGGCAGCCACGACAACAGGAAGTAGTGTTTTTAAGATGACATTTATAGTGAAAAAGGTACAGTAAGTGGATTCGAGCAAACATTTTTTAGCATTTTATTGAATTTAAAATGGCCAGGAGACTTAATAAAATTCATATTTGTTTATTTATGGTCGCAAGCACTGTCAACAGAATAAATATGTATGCTAATACCGGCGGAGTGAATTTAAAAAAGTTGAGTTCCTGCATTACATTACAATGCTAAATGTTAAATGCTAAATGTTGAATGCTAAACGCTAAATGTTAAATGATAAATGCTAAATGCTAAATACCTTTTTCTAGCTATGAATAATGTTTTTGTACTGAGTTTCTTCTTGGAGTTTGATATAAAAGGTGGAATATTTCGTTGAGGCATATTTAAGGAAGAAAACCCACTTTCTAAGGAGTCCTGGGTCCGACCCAAGGATTCTTCCCAGTTAGGCACGCCCCGGAACACCCGTGATAAAGAGGCCTCCTTAAAAAAAACAAGCTTTTCCTAATGTGGACGAGCTGTGGTTATACTTTGAGTCTATACTTTATCTCAAACTCGCGCTCAGAACAACCAGAATTTCTGTTTGTCTCTCCCCCTCTCAGTGAACTCATCTCTGAATGGAATAAGTCGCGGCAATTGTTGAGATTATTCTACTGAAAATCCTGCCTTAACTCTTGAAGCGTGTGCAGGTGGATCTGGTCTGAGTTTAAAGTCCTGGTTCACTACTTTCTAGTCGGTGTTTTTAATTGTATAAATGGATGAACCCACCAGGAGAAGTCCTCGTGTCAAATCCACGATCTCCTCACTGAAGGGTTAACATTATGAAGCTGCTTATAAATCAACATTAATCCAGTTGCTAAACCCAAAAACAACACAATGTCACCGAAGTCATTACTAGTACTGTATTACATTTTTGTAAAAGTCTATGAGTCCCTGAGTCTATTAGTGTTGCATCATGGGAGGAGCATTCTGTGCTCTCCATCTGTTTCTCTGCTCACTGATGACAGTGTTCAGAGGATGACGAAAGATAAATAAATAAAGATGTGTTTAAAATAAGAAATGGATCATGGATGTGAAACTGTCATTTGTTTGGTGAAGAAGATCAAACACTGGGATAAATTCAAAATCAAAAGAGAATATGAAAATAGGACTTCCTGTTATGTAATTATACATTTCGCCCTCGACTTGGACTTCTATGTGGTTTTGGATCCTTGTGTGATCGAGTCCAAGGCGACAGGGACCTTGGTTATCTCACACAAAAAAATACTCAGAAAAATGAGAATAAAAAAGTGCCTAATATTTTTATTAACCAGAATAATGTGAAAATAAATGAACGGAACCACAACATTTATTATAAAAACCATTCCTACCAAACTGCAACTATGATAACAAGTGTCAGGTGTGAGGCAGTGCAAAATAAATCAATTAAACAACAATTTGATGAGATCGATGCTTTTAAAAACGAGTTTCAGCGTCGATTCCTTTTCAAAACCCTACAGTCTGGTGTTACGTAACCGTTCTTTCATGGCTGCTGGACCGAGTCGTCACTACGAAGAACTCTTTATGGGTGAAGAACATGAAATCCTGCTTCTATTCTCCCCACTTTAGATGCTTTTTAAGTGAGTCCTACACGTGTTCGAGGCTGAATTATTCATGCTTGTGATGCTCCTGAAAAAAAAATAGTGACTTCAAACCCACAGTTGAAACAAAAGATGTTAAATACGTGAACATTTTTTAAATCGGCCTCAGGATTTCTCCACCAATTTTTGGGGTTTTCGCCACATGTCTCGGGTCGAGCACGGCTCAGGCTCTCGGCCAAAACTCACGTCGCTCTTGTTATCGTTTGATTTATTGACAAATATCTTCGCACGATTGACTCGACGCCGACACTCGTTTCTCCTCAGCGAGCGAACAGGTAAAGATCAGCTGCTCAAGGAGGCGTAAAGTATGAATGCACAGGAACCGTCGCTCCATCTGTTCCGCTGGCAAACGGCTTTAATCCCTGCGTGGACTCACAGGCCACCAGCTTCTTCTTCTCCTCCCTCCATCTTTTTAGTCATGTTTTTTTTTTTTTTTTTTTCCACCCTCGTGTCACGTGCACGTCAGCAGGTTTATCTCACCGGGATGTGTTTTCTTTTTTATGTTGTGATCTAGCGAGGCGAGGAGAGAGCCGTCACTCACCTGCAGTATGTGGCGTGGCCGGACCACGGCGTTCCCGACGACCCCTCCGACTTCCTGCTGTTCATCAACTCGGTCAGGGGGAGAAGGAGGGATGAAGAGCCTCTAATGGTGCACTGCAGGTACACTCGTGCGAAGAGGCAACCCTGGAAGTGTATCAAGGTTATATCAGTGGAGGAACACATGACATGGTTTTATTCAAATGTTGGAGTTTAGCTGGTAGCTAATAGTAAATTAAAGCATTTAATTATTTATATTTTTATAGTTTAGTTCAATAATTTATATATTATGTTTTTTTCAATATAATTTAATTAAATAATAATTTGTATTTGAAAAGGTTGATTTGTTTTTTAATTACATTTTTTTAAACGCCTAGTTTGATATTATAATACTAATAATGTAGTAATTATCAAAATATATAATTTATATATTATATTTTTATTATTTATAAAAAATCAATTATATAATTTAATTAAAAATAATAATACAATAATTTAATTTAATTTTTATATTTAAAGGTGGAATTCTTTTTTTTTTATTAAATGAAACGTTTTTAGATGAAAGTTTATTGAGTGTGTAAAAGTAAAAGATACTTTTAAATATGTTTTTTATTGATATTCTTTTAAATAATTGAATTATTTATTTCTCTGATTGTATATTTCAATAATAGTTGTATTTATGGTTTTCATTTGTCTTTAAATAATTGACATAAATAATTGAATATATTTTATTTTTTTATTAAATCAATTATTTTATTTTGACACAATGTTGTAATTCTAATATTTAAAAAATAAAGTTTATTTTATATATTATATATATTTTTAAATAATTAATCATTGAATAACAATTTAATTCTATAATTTCTATATTCAAAGGTTAAATTAGTTAATTTGTTCATATATTTAAAGTATTTTTTTATAATAACTGAAATAAAAGTTTAAAAAATTAAAAAATAAATCTATTTTTTCATTCATTGACTTTAAAATTAATTAAAAATGTTAATGAATTAGTGCCTAATGCTGTTTTCTTCTGGTTGTGTTCAGCGCGGGGATCGGACGCACGGGTGTTCTGATGACCATGGAGACGGGTCTGGCTCTGGTGGATCGGGGTCAGCCGGTGTTCCCCCTGGACGTGGTGAAAACCCTGAGGGACCAGCGAGCGATGATGGTTCAGACCACGGTACGACGAACACAACATGTGATTCTTAATTAAAGTTTGTGAGTCACCGGTTCTATTCCCGCGACTGCCACCAGAGGGACGTTTGCGTAACGCTCATGGTCGATACTAGGAAGTTACACACTTATTATTTTTGCGTTGAATGGTGACAGAAGTAGGATGAGATCGGAGCCATATTGTAATAGTGTCACCACAGTTTACACACATTTGAAATCAAATTAAAGGTGTGGTAGATGCTCCTCAAAACGTTGTGGGCAATAAACGGTGGCTCACAGAGTGAGGAGGGCGGGACAAATGATTGTTCAGTTTGATTGACGTGTAGGTAGTTATGTTAGGTGCCTAGAATATTTCATTTTTGTGTTATTTCATAAATTGGCTACAATGAGGGATTTAAAAGGGATTTTGGGCCATCATTTTAAAAGAAATTCCGGGAAAAAACGTTTAATTAAATGATTGATTGATTTGTGATTCACAAGAAAAAAACCTTTAATAGTTTATCAAGATAGTAAAACATGGTTAAATATTGGTTCATTTCAAACACAAGTATTGATGAAGTATTTAAATGAGACTTTAAGCAAAAAAATAAAAATGACAGAAGTGGAATGACCTTGGCAATAATACTTGAAGGCCCTCTGGATATATCGATTCACAGGAAAGGAAAACGATAGTTTTCTCTTCATTCAAAGTTTGTAAATCTGGTCTGTCTTTCAGAAAGTTTTTAGTTTTAGTTTGCTTTAGTTTAAATCCAGTATATATCATTTTTATCAGAAAGTTTAATGGTTGAATTGAACATTTAAAATGTTGAAACTTATAATATTTTCATTATTTGCTCTTTTTTTTTTTAAATAATTGAGTTAAATAATTGTTTTAAATGTGTATATGATATGTATATGTATTAAAGTTTAAAATATGTGATGAATAATTATAATTTGTTCAAAAATTGGAATAGTTTTTATTTTCACACAGTGTTCTTACAATTTTTAAATTATTCAAATGACATTTTCTATTTTCAATTCAATATTTTTTAATTCGGCATTGAATTTATTTTTTGGAACAATTACATTTCTTTATTGAAAGATAACATTTTTTTTATTGAGTAATACTTTGTATATTTAAAGTTTGAATTTGTTTTTGTTTTTTTTACAATTTTATTTTAAAATGAATATTTTCAAAAATAAATAATTATTTTTAAACATTATTATCATTGTTATTTTTGATATTCTTATTTCAATATTTAAAAGATAAATGTTCCAATTTCGTAGCCTTTTAAATGTACCAAACTATTATACATTTTTGTGTTTAATTTAAAGGGCTACGAATGATAAAATATGGAATATTTTAATGAATTAAACATTTTTTAAATTTGTTTTTAAAAAGTTTTAATATTTTAAATTGAACCGTCAATATCCTGATGGTCACATTCTTAGTCACAGCTCCAGCACTAATCAAATACTATATTTTTCATTGTATAGTCTCTTTATTTTCCCCTTGTACTGACCACTGCACACTAGAAAAAAAAATCCTGACAGAGCTGTCACATGTCCTTATGTCACGAGACAAATTTTAATATTCCACGAGGCAGAAATCCTTCCGAGTCGCCACAGTCGTTGACGTCTAACAAGCCCTTTATTTGTCTCCTGTCACGAAGCAGATCAGATCTGAGGTCGGGAGCTTCAGGGTCGCCCGTCGAGGGAGGGCAAAAAAGTCTCTCCTTCGCTGCTGTGTTGGAAATCTGACATCCCTCATGTTAGGAGCCGGTCCTGGGCCGGGCTCTGACGATCTGCCCTTATTTAGAGAAAAAAAAAAGTCCCTCAGGCTTTTTTCCTTGTGTGATGTTTTCCTGCTGATGGAACACGTCCTCGGGTTTCACTCATTTGTTTGCGTGTCAATCATGGAAAGATATGCATGAGGGCGCTTTAGCTTGATATTTGCTAAGGTGAGCAGTTTATAGTTGCAGATAAACATAAACATTTTCTCTTCTAGTCCCAGTTCCAGTTCGTGTGCGAGGCCATCCTTCGGGTCTACAGAGAGAAGCGAGGATCGAAGGCGTCGTCGTCCAAACCGGAGACAATCAAACCAGAGCTGCCTCATCTCAAGTGACATTGAGACGCACCGTGGCTCACACCAGTGGGATCTTCAACCGAGTCTGCCTTATATTAAGCTTATAAACTTTTATGTTTGACTGTCTAACTTACACACGATATACTTTAAATTATTAATAAACACTGATTTATAATTCTCACGCTCTTTCCTTCATTCATGCTTCGTTAATATTAATAATATTTAATTTTTAAGAAAATCCATTGATTGAAACACATCATGTGAGAAATGTATTTTGTCATAGCAAGATTAAACACACGTTTTATATTAATACATACAGTATACTTAAATATTAAAAATTAAAAATAACAAAAACAATTATAAAATATAAAAAAATATTTAAAAAAAATTATAAATATTTCAACAACAATACATATAAGTATACATGCACGCAGTGCAGAGGTTTTAAACACTAAACTTTTAATAGAAGATTTACATAGTTTAGATTATTTTCTTAATATTCAGTGTTCAAATGTTGTTTGTTTCACCCAACAATGACTGCAGCTAGCGCTGTAACCTACCAGCCAAGCTAGAACTATTAGATACTAGCTAAGCTAGCACTGATAGCTTCCAACTAAGCTAGCACTGATAGCTACCAGCCAAGCTAGAACTATTAACTACCAGCTAAAATAGCACTGTTAGTTACTAGCTTAGTTAGCACTGATAGCCATTGGCCAAGTTAGAACTATTAGCTACCAGCTAAAATAGCACTGTTAGCTACTAGCTTAGTTAGCACTGATAGCTACCAGCCAAGCTAGAACTATTAGCTACCAGCTAAAATAGCACTGTTAGCTACTAGCTTAATTAGCACTGATAGCTACTGGCCAAGTTAGAACTATTGGCTACAAGCTAAAATAGCACTGTTAGCTACTAGCTTAGTTAGCACTGATAGCTACTAACCAAGTCATAACTATTAGCTACCAGCTAAAATAGCACTGATAGCTACTAGCTTAGTAATCATGGGGTGGTACAGTTTAGCTAATACAGGAAAAAAGATAATGTACCGTATTAAGTTTAGTGGTAAATTGCCAGCTTGAGACCTTGGCTCCTTCAAGGGTTTAATTGACTATAAATAACTTAAAGAAACAGGGTCTTCGATACAGTTAAGCTAAATACCGAAAAGAGAAAATACACTGTGTAAAGATAAGAGGTAGCTTGCCAACTTCTGACCCTGGCTCCTATAAGGGTTTTACCTAAAGTCACTTAAAGAAACGGGGTCTTCGGTGCAGTTTAGGTAGATACCGAAAGATAAAAACATTGTATTAAGATGAGTAATAACTTCTGACCTTGGCTCCTTAAAGGGTTTGACCTGATTTCACTTAAAGAAACAGGGTCTAATACCAAAAAGAGAATAAACACTGTATCAAGATTAATTGTAACTTGTGACCTTGGCTACTTTAAGGGTTTGACCTAAAGTCACCTAAAGAAACAGTGTCTTCGTTACAGTTAAGCTAAAAACCGAAAAGAGAAAATTCACCGTATCAAATTCAGTGGTAACTTAAGACCTTGGCTCCTTAAAGGGTTTTAATCACCTGAAATGACTTAAAGAAACAGTATCTTTACAATAGCCAGAACATGTAAGAGTTCACAGTTTGTATGTGGTATGTTATACATCCTGATTATTTGATGAATATTATACTGTTATTTATTAGTATCATTGGCATGATTTATTTTTAATTGATTTAATCAGTTTTTTGATGATATAATGATAGACTTTCTGGTCTTAAAAAAGGTAAAATAAGACCCACCAGGTGAACCCACTGTGGGAGTGATTAGTCGCGCACTGAGCGCGTTGGAAATAACTCACAATTAACAACTAGAATTAAAATAAAGTTAAATCTCACTGACCCAGATAAGAAACTAGCGTCAGATATCGAACGACGCAAACGAGACAAACGGGATCTTGTGTACGAGCAACAGTCACATGATCTTCAGAATGTTTTTTGACAAACAGGATGTTCATAATGTCGCAGCGACGATGAAGAAACATATTTCCCAGACAAATGTAATACGTTGAAGCAGCTGCTGCTGGTCAAATGTTTTCTGCAGCGTTTCTATTGTGGGTTAATGACGACTGTCCGGGGCGAGTGTGTGGCTCAGCTGGGAAACGTCCTTATTATGTTCCTGATGGTGTTAATTAACATTTTGTTTTTATTCAAGAAAGTGCCACAGCTTTTCACCCAAAGTAACACGTGACAATAACAATAATATCTGTGTGAGCTGTTGTCTATATGTGCGCCGTGATGGACCTATAGAAATAAATCAAATCAAAGACCTTGAAACAAATGTGTTTGTGGTATCCCTTTTGTCGTCTCCAGGTCAAGGTGAGCGACCTCCCTGGCTTCCATGAATACATATGCAGTGATGGAAGTCGTGGCCCTACAACCTTATCTATGCGGCCCACGTAAGGTCAAAATAATACTTTAAAACTGAACGTTTTTAAATGTTTCCAGTTGGCTACCTAACAATTTTAATACTAGTACAACTTTACATGTAACTTGTTCAAGATCTTAGTTATTTTTATTTTTTCTCTCTGTCCCTTTTTCTTGGAAATGTTTTAAATTTTTTGAGAATAAAAAGCTTTTCATTGTAAAATGGAATTTATATTAAACGAAATATTAAGAAAAACTTATTTTTAAACTTAAAACCTATTGCATTTAATGGCATAATGTGTTTGATGAACTTTATTTTTATATTTAGAAATACATTTAATTTAATTCTTTTTTTTTTTTAAATCTTAAATAAAACACATATTAAAATTGATTGATATACAATCAGATTAACACGAATTTAAGAATCCCCTTATATTTATTTTTTTGTTTGTTCTTTCTTTTGGCTTGAGGGCCACTTAAGTAAGTACGTAAGTAAGTAATTTATATTTATAGAGCGCTTTTCCAGACCAGGGTCACAAAGCGCTTAAACAATCAAAACAATATTCAATAAAGTATACATTTTAAAAATCAAGATAATACTGAGAACAACACAGGAGTTCCAGAAAATCAGGTAAAAGCCTAAACAAATAAAAACGATGATGTTTCTTGAAGGAGTCAGTAGATCCATCAAGTAAGTAATTTATATTTGTATAGCGCTTTTCCAGACCAGGGTCACAAAACTTAAACAATCAAACAATATTCAATAAAGTCTATACTTTAAAGGTCAAGATAACACATCAATTAAACAGTTACAGTATATAATAGCCCTCTGATGTAAACTTGACAATGTGGGACACGTTATCCCACCGCTGACCAGTGGGGGCGCTATTTCCCCTCTGCACAGATTTCCACATAAGTTTGTTCTGTCTATGTTTGTACGCATGCGCAGACCAGGCTGTTTGTCCAGTTTCTCTGGTTGACTTTTACCTGTGAGGTAGTTTCGGTTCGCAGCTGTGGGACTCAAGAACCAACCACCGAGCCCCCCGGACCCCGGAACCGTAACAACTTCCCACCCGGGACTCCGAGGACCAGGAAAGACTCCCCCCCCCTCGCTCCCTCCCTCCCTCCCTCCCGGGAGTCGGAGCTTCGAGCCCCGGCAGCAGCAGGCGGAAGGTGCCGCTGAGAGAGGAGGGGAGTCCGGGGAACATTTGCGCGACACTTCTGGATGACTGGAGCTCAACTGGTGGAAGTCTCTTGGGGGGGCCTGACTTCCATTAGTATGCGCCTGAAGTCCTCACGCCCGCTTTTGTGACTTCGCGCCCCGGGGAGGACGAGGACCGTCACCGGGGAGGTTCTTTAAACCGAGGCTTCAAGACCCGTCTGGACCGGGAAGATGATGGGATTTCTCCGCCGGACGTTCAGCCGCCGCTCCCGCCTCCAGTACCGCGACAGAGACGAGCGGGACGGCAAGGGTCCCGGAGGGGTGACCGGGAACCCCCTCCTGCTGGCGCACCAGCAGCAGGTCGTCCACGCGCCCGCCGTGGTCACCGGAGGATCCTCGGTCCACATCCCCGCGGCCGGCTCGGCCAGGAGCACCATCACCTGCCGGGTCCTGCTGCTGGACGGCTCGGACGTCAACGTGGAGCTGCCGGTGAGTTGTTCCCTCGTGTGTTGGTGCCGGTCCAGAGTCCAGCAGGGTCAGACCCCTCGTGTTCCTAGACCGGTTGCAGGTGACCTGGTTCAGGAACACCTGGAAGGGTCTGAAGTGATGTGGATTTAAAACATCTGATGTGGACCAGAGGAGCTTAAGACACACATTTATCACTTTTTTTTACTCAAAATATGCTACTGGGTTTACAACAACACACTTACATGAAGTGTTTACAATAACACACACACACTAAAAATACAGGAAGAGTTGACAACAACAAACATGAAGGGTCAATGACACTTACACACATGAAGAGTAGACAACACCTTCACACAAGAAGAGTCGACAACAACAACACAAACATGAAGAGAAGACAACACTTGCACACAAGAAGAGTAGACAATAACAACACAAACATGAAGAGAAGACAACACTTATACCACAAGAAGTGTCGACGACAACAACAACACAAACATGAAGAGAAGACAACACTTACACACAAGTAGAGTCGACAACAACAACACAAACATGAAGAGTCGACAACAACAACACAAACATGAAGAGAAGACAACAACAACACAAACATGAAGAGAAGACAACACTTACACACAAGAAGAGTAGACAATAACAACACAAACATGAAGAGAAGACAACACTTATACCACAAGAAGTGTCGACAACAACAACAACACAAACATGAAGAGAAGACAACACTTACACACAAGAAGAGTGGACAACAACAACACAAACATGAAGAGTCGACAACAACAACACAAACATAAAGAATCAAACAAAAGAGAGACTCATGAAGAATCAACATAAACACACACACACGAAGAAGCGACAAAGTTACAAGAAAGGGTGACAACAACACATACGCATGAAGAGTTTGACACACACTTGAAGAGTCGACAACAAAACATACTTGAAGAGTCGACAACAACACACACACATGAAGGGTCGACAACAACACACACATGAAGGGTCGACAACAACACACACAAGAAGAGTCGATAACAACACACACAAGAAGGGTTGACGACAACATAAACACAAGAAGAGTCGACAACAACACACACACATAAGAAGAGGCGACAACAACACACACACATAAGAAGAGGCGACAACAACACACACACACATGAAGAGTTGACAACAACACACACACATAAGAAGAGGCGACAACAACAAACACATTAAAAGTCGACAACAACACAAACGCATGAAGAGATGGCAACAACAAACACACATGAAGAGTCGACAACAACAAACGCACATGAAGAGTCGACAACAACATACACACATTAAAAGTGGACAACAACACACACACACGAAGAGATGGCAACAACAAACACACATGAAGAGTCGACAACAAAATACACACATGAAGGGTTGTTGACAACAAAAGGCACACATGAAGGGTTGATGACAACATACACACAAGAAGAGTCGACAACAACAAACACATTAAAAGTCGACAACAACACAAACGCATGAAGAGTCGACAACAACACACACACACGAAGAGATGGCAACAACAAACGCACATGAAGAGTCGACAACAACATACACACATGAAGAGTCGACGACAACATACACACATGAAGAGTCGACAACAACAAACACTTATTAAAAGTCGACAACAACACACACGCACGAAGAGATGGCAACAACAAACACACATGAAGAGTCGACAACAAAATACACACATGAAGAGTCGACAACAACATACACACATTAAAAGTCGACAACAACACACACACAGGAAGAGTTGGCAACAACAAACACACAAAGAGCGGACACACATCACACAATGGTGAGATTTTTGACAACACAATCATTGAATGCATATTCGCTGCACACACTGTTAACAGTAATTATTATCATTTAAAGTAACATTTCTCTTCAAACGGTCCATTTCAAAGTCGATTCTGAGCTGCAGCTCCGTGTGGAACGAGGTCATCGCTGTCGTTCCAGTGCAGCTCAGATCCAGCATTTTAGGTAGTTTTATGGAGTGTTTTGTTTCCTAGAAATGAAAAACTACATCACAATTTCCAGCAGGAAACTCCTGCTCGCAGCAGGAATGGTGGTTATTCGGTGGTGAAGGATGGAAAGATTCCTGAGGCCAAAAAGCAAAAACGCAGCCTTTTTTATTTCAAATCACGCCTCTGGAAATGTCTTTTCGGAATAAAGATTAAAGGGAGTTTTTTTCCCCGGATCATTTTCGGATTCATAAACTTTTAACCTGCAAGCTTGGTTTATTTTTAAGGAGGGTTAGATGAAAAGTTTAGTGTCTTGTTTGTTTTTCGGAGTACTTGTTTTGAGCCTTTTGTCACACTTTTATTATTTACTTGACTTTCTCTGTTCATGTTTTAATTTAAAAATAAGATAATGTCGAGGAAAGAAAAGTGAATAAGGATGAATTACTTACAAAATGCATGTTTTGAATCTAATTCTTAATATAAATCTACATTTTTTAACTTTATATTTAACAAAAACATTATTTAAAAACGTTTTTTAATTAAAATAATTCCCTTGAGTACATGTTATTTATCATTTTAAATACATATACATAATTATTTATATTAAATCTAGCCCACGTATTTGAGTAAAACTTACAAGTTCTCGCTGTTACAAAGACATTGACACTTCTGACTCAATCCCGTGCAGGAGCCAAGGTCTCAAGCTTGCAACTACTTACACAATGTAATGGTTTATTTGATGTCTTCAGCTGTAATAGGAGACTCGACTCGATGACCTTTTAAAATATAAAAACAAAAGGGAAGCAAGTTTCAAACTGACCTTTGTTAGCTTAGCATGTTGCTACCATGCTAGCTTGCGTCATCGCGTCTGTGAGGGATCTTTGTGTTTGTTGCACCAACATTAGAGTAAAGCTGACGATTGTGTCATAGTTTTGTCAGATTGTCCAACCAGTGAGTTAAAAAAAAGTCACTTATCATACGTTTATGTTTGCTTTTCTTTGGCCCTGCAGACAAACGGAATAGTTTAGCGTGTTGACCGTCGTCTTCTCTGTTTGGCTTTCGAGATAAATGCTAATCCACGCTCGCTTGATAAACCTTCTCTTTGGCTGAAATCTGTAACTAAATGGAATTGTTGAGGCGAACAGAAAACTTTTAATGCCGTAGTGTACACGTTGAAAAACTGAGTAATGTTCCAACCACTTCTTTTAATAGTTTCTTTAGAATCATTTTATCATTTTTGATTTCATAATATTGCCTTTTTTTATTAATTTAAATACAATTTCACCATCTCAAATACCAGGTAATTCTCTTTATTTCATTCTTTAAATACATCATAGTTACTTAAGAACTAGTGCCTTGTTCTACTGTGACAGTGGCAATTGATCACTTATAATAAAAGTTGTGTTGGGTTGTATGTTCATGACACAGTCTCTGAAAACATTAAAAAACTATGAAAATAAATAGGTCGAAAGTATTCAGCGGAGGGGGGGGGCTATTTTTTATATTTATCAATAATAATATTTTGAAATGTATTAAGGAGTTACTCAGACTTTTGGGAACGATTATGGCAGCATTTAATTGTGTATTTTTTCTAATTATATATTTAAAAAGTGCAGTTTATAGTCAGAAAATTATGGTCTCTCTTTTTAAGTTAGTAAGATAGTAAAGGTTATTTGTAAAGCGCCTTTCTAGACCAGGGTCACAAAGCGCTTGAACAATCAAAAACAACATATTCTTTAAAAGATCAAGACACATAAGACGAACACAGGAGTATTAGAAAATCAGGGATAAAAACACAAATAAAAATGTATTTTTGAAGGAGTCAGTAGATCATCAAACACAGAAGGAGAGGAAGATCGTTCCAAAGCTTAGGAGCAACAGTCTGGAAGGATTTCTCTCCTCTGGTCCGGAACCGTGTTCAGGAACCATCAGTAGATTCTGATCCACAGACCTCAGAGCCCGAGCTGGGGTGTAAGGCTGGATCAGATCACTGATGGAAGGTCTGACCATGAATAGCTCTGAAATTAAGAACCAGAATTATAAAATTGATCCTGAAAGATATTGGCAGCCAGTTAATAGTCTTAATGATCAGGGAAATGTGAGTTCTTCTACTAGAGCGGCTCAGAATTCTCGCTTAGTCAAATAAATATTTGCAAATGACGCTTTCCACAGGCATTATTAGCTCTGACTGGAAGATGTTTTCAAACGTTCTCCACCTGAAGGTTTATGAAGCGAGGGCACTGAACTGTTCCACAAATCAGGAGCTCTGCTACGAGTCTCTGATGGATGACTGTGGTTTTTACTGCCGCTTTTCATCTCAAGCCTTCTGGTTGTCTTCGCTTCTCCTGCAAAGAGAACTAGTTTTTATTCTCCTTTTTATGTATTTTATTTCCCGGACGAACGAGTCGTCCTCCGTGGCCTTTTCCAACCATCAGTAGGTGTTTATTTGGTGTGGCACAGTCAGAGGAGCCGCTCCAGATGGTGTCATGATCGGCCAGTTCATCACTTTACACCCAATAATAATCGCACGGCATTCAAAAATAGACCGGGGGCCCCCCCTTTTTTCTGTTTGCTCTTTTCTACGCCATCAATCTGGACCCTTCTGCTCACACGCACAGCACTGTGACTCTCTCCCCCCCCCCCTCCACCACCGTATGTTTGCGCCGGCCCCTCGGTGGTCCGGCCTCTCACTCGTCTTCTTTCACTCTCATCATCATCATCATCATCATCCTCCCTCCTCATCCATCTCTTCCTCCCCGAGCCCCTGATCTGATTTCCCACTGTGGGGACGAGTGTGTCACGGAGTGTTACGAGTGCACAGGAGGGGTGGGCGGCGCGAGTGTGTGGGCATGTGTGCGAAAGTGCTTTCTTGGACATTTTTTTTTTTTTTTCTGAAGGTTGTGTGTGTGTGTGTGTGTGTGTGTGTGTCACGGAGCTGCTGCTGCTGCTGATGCATGCGTCAACCGGTCATACCTTCTCGAGATGAAGCCGCCGCTCAGAGCGAGTTGTCAGACGGCTGGTTCTGTTAGTCACAGGTGTGCTCGGGCAGGTCTGCGCCTGCTGTACTTTTTCTTTTTTTTTTTTTCTCCCACAGGCAGTGGAACAGGTGCGCAGGAGCCGCCACCTACGACTGACTGTCAAAAACAAGTCGTCTTGTGTACGCCTCGCTGGCACTCAAGAGTGTCTCGACGACGGATTAACGTTTGTTTCCTCGTCAATTGTTGCGATCTATAAGAGCTATAAGGAACCAAAGTTCACCGTGATCGGCTTCTTCGACCACGCCCTAGTCACGTGTCGCATTCCATCTTGAAGGGGATTTAAAAAAACATTTGTTGTCCTGACATGTTCGAGTCACCTTCGGTTTACTGGAGACACTTCATGTCAAGATGTTCCTCTTACAGTACTCACCATTATATACTGTACCTTTTTGTCCCTTAAGTCCCTTCATATACAGTGTATATTCTATATATGTTGTGTACTAGGGGTGTAAGAAAGTATCGATCCGCTTAAAAATTGCAACATCTTTTTTATAATACCTTTTCCTTATTTAAAATAAGTCCCTTCATATATGTTTATTTTATATATGTTGTGTACTAGGGGTTAAGAAAGTGTCGATCCGCTTGAAAATTGCAACATCTTTTCTATAATACTGTCTGGATATCAACAGTACTGTATCGATATTAAGAAAAACAAACGATAAATCCATTAAAAAAATTATTTAGTATTTTTTATTTACAATTAACATGCAAATAGTCACAGCTTTTTATTCCATGTTTGAGTCCAATCCCTGGCCATTACGTCCTGATGAACTAAAGAAGCAATTTTAAAACCCGGGGGTGACTGAGGACGAGAGGATACAGTCGACTCCAGCAGCTTTTAAAGCTAATGTTTGGACATATTTTGGTTTGAAAAATGAAAAGCAGTTACGACTTTGTCAAGAGCCATGTGGTCTGTAAATTCTGCCACACCAGAGTCAAGTACTAGAACAATATTACAAAGATCCTGGCAATGACTGAAGACGAGAGGATACAGTCGACTCCAGCAGCTTTTAAAGCCGATGTTTGGACATATGTTGGTTTCAAAACAAATGAAATCAGTTACAACTTCGTCAAGAGTCATGTGGTCTGTAAATTCTGCAACACCAGAGTCAAGTACTCGACAATACTACAAATATATTTTTTTTCCTATATGTATCGTAGTATTGCTATATATCTGAATATATCGCATTGTTGAACCTGTATCGTGATATGTATCGTATCGTCAGATACTCGCCAATGCACACTACTAGTTGCGTACAGAGTAAGTAAGCAAGTAATAGTTTTTTGTAAAGATCTTTCTAGACCAGGGTCACAAAGCGCTTGAACAATCCAAAACAATACACAGTTAAAATATATACTTTAAAAGGCCAAGACAACATAAGACAAACACAGGAGTCCCAGCAAATCAGGGACAATTTGTGAAAGAAGAAATTGAAAGCATTTTTTAAACCTCTCTGTTTTCATCTCACTCCCTCCCAGTGAACTCATTGCCACTCTTGCATGGGTTAAACAGTTTTGTACCGTCATCACGGTATAAAAGGAAGATCAGACGGAACAAATCCGTTAAACACATGAAGATGCAACAATGAATTTGATGGGATCATGACTCGTTCAGTGCTTATTATGTTAGAAAGTGATTTAATTGATCATGTATCAAATGTACTTTCAGTATCAAGTCGTACCACACCAGATAAAAACTCCAGGGATATTCCAATGATCAACTCATATTTCACATTATTTCCTTGTTTTGATACAAAGTTAAATTAAAAAAAGGAAAAATGACACTGATGGTGTTTTCAAGGGGATGTCTAGCTCTGACCTTTTACAGGAATCTTGTGGATTTTAGAGTTACTACTTTAATCTGAGCCCAAGTATGATACAAAAACTAATAATGTTCAGACCATTTTAACTGAAAAAGAAAAGTCTTATTTATGGAAGTATATCAGTGCGAACAAATGTTGAACAATTTTTTCAAGCATTGAAATATTTGAGTTCAGTCATTTCTACTATATATTGAAAGATTAATGTTATTTTAATTAAAAATAAGAATAATAATTGACATTTTTAACATTTTACAAATCCAACAATTCATAGATAAGCATTTTTTTTTATTTTGTAACCATTTAAAATAAATATGAACATGTTGTTATACTGCTGCCAGACAATACTCAATTTAAAAGGCTACAAATTAAATAAAAACTATATATATATATATTATATAATTTATATATTGGAATTAGAGCAAGTTCTCTGTGTAATAATATAAATTTAATTTTTTAATTATTACACATCGAGTTATTGCTCTAATTAAAAAATTAAAAAAGGTTCTATATAAATATATATATTTTTTTAGAGAATATGCGAATTTTTGAATTGATTTTTTTACCATTTTCAATTTATATATATATATATATATACTGTATATATACTGTATATATATACTGTATATATGTATATATACTGTATATATACTGTATATATATATATATATAAAATAATTTTTAAATTGATTATTAAAAAAAGAACAAATGCATAAACAAATTATTTTATTCAATTATTCAATAAAATCTACCTTTTAAATATCCAAATTGTTTAATACAATTATACATTTGTATATATAAAGAATTAATTGCTGTTAAATTCAATTTTTTTATTTCAACAATTTAATATTTGGGCAACAGACATTCAAATGTTTAAATTAATTTAAGATTAAAAATATATACAGTAAAAGTAGCTTGATTTAGAAGAATGTTCATTTTTAAATTCTTTAAAAAAAAATCCCAATAAAAGAA
Organism: Callionymus lyra; assembly: GCF_982586985.1. Lineage (NCBI taxonomy): Eukaryota > Metazoa > Chordata > Actinopteri > Syngnathiformes > Callionymidae > Callionymus > Callionymus lyra. Next base: position 14,601,874 of record NC_141834.1, read on the forward strand.
TCAATAGTCAGCTGATCGAGGAAATTCTAACCTTCTTCTAAATTGTGCATTTTTCCTTCAATAGAATTGGATTTTTATTGTTTGGACCTTAAAGTGACTCGTGTGGATCCTTGAGACAAAAAAGGCGGCGCATATTTCCAGCAGCTTTTTATAGAATCATTCTGATTAAAATGCGCCGCAGTAGTGGAGCCGCAATATTTATTCCAGTCCACAAACAGAAACTCTCCCCAAATATCATGATTAGTATTTGGTGTCAGACACCGAAACTCCAGACTCATTTTCCCTGCAGATCAGATTCCTTCTAAAAAAAACAAAAAAACTCCCACCACGCCAGGAGATAATTTCCCTATTGTGCTTTTCCATAGAGCAAGTGCAAAGGTCAGGACCTCTTCGACCAGATCATGTATCACATCGACCTGGTGGAGACCGAGTACTTCGGACTGCAGTACATGGACCCGGACCAAGTCTCTGTGAGTAACGAAAATAGTTCATCCTCCCTTTTTTTTTTGATCTGACGCCTCAAACCCTCTTTTTCCTTTGACCCGGCAGCACTGGCTGGACATGGCCAAGCTCATCAAGAAGCAGATCAGAGGTGAGTTCATCCGGGGTCGCGCCTCACTTGTGATAGAATGTTCCTGGGAGAGCGAGGCCACGCGGAGGCAGGTGAGTGCGGGGAGCAGGTGGCGCTTCATCAAATGTTGACATGGCAATTAGCATTTGCATTAGAGCCGTACCCTTGTTTGCTCGGCTGCCGGGAACATGGGAAAGAAGGAGAGATAAAGAAGGGAGGAGGAGGAGGAGGAGTGATGGTGACGCCTCGACTGTAAGGAAAGAAAACTACTAATGCACATGAATTATAGAAGAACAAACAAGTTCATTCAGCTTTCATATGGTACCACATGACACTTAATATTATCAATGAATTAAAAGTGTCCTTGTGATTTTTCAACTTTCATTTATTTTTCTTTAAAGATTGAAGGTGGTTTATATAAGGAGTTTACATTTGAAATTTGGAAACTTTTTTTATTTAATTTATTTAATTAATTCAATCATTTGTATGTTGAAAGGTTGTGTTCATGATTTAATTTCTTTTAAAGGTTCACTTTGTTTTTTTTAAATAATAAAATAATACAATCTAATTGTTGTTTTTTTTACACATAGTTTGAAATTATATTTACACTAATACCATTTTTATTTTTTTTTCATTTATAGGATTTTGAATTCAGTATAAAAATGACTTAACGCACCAGTACTTCTAGATCGTCACATGATCATCTGCGCGTCGCATGATTGGCTGAGAGTTAGATCAATAGCTCACTAAGCTATTTTTTTTGTTTTGAATCATTTAATTCAATAATTTATATTTTGAAAGGTTTAATTTCTTTCTTATTGAATTCAATATTTGGTATATTGAATATTGTTTATTGGTACAATAGTGGAACTATGAATGGCTGAGAGTTCAATTTAAATTTAAAAGCTACATATTAAAAAATATTTTATTTAGAAAATTATTATTATTTTTTTATTTTTAAATTCTTAAATATCCAGCTTTATACATTTATTCTGAAATAAATTGCAATAAAAAATATGGATTAAACCAATTCAATTTCAACATTTTAATTGTTAAAAAAAGCATCAATATTTTGATTCCGCATCAGCTGCTCTAGTAGGAGAACTCACATTTCCCCGATCATTAGATCTGTTCATTGGCTGCCAGTTTCTTTCAGGATCAATTTTAAATTTCTGTTGAACATATAAAACATTTTTTTTGTTAAACAGCCCGTTCAATATGATTGGATAGTTACCTGTCAGTCAACCTTAATTGGTCTTGATTTGGGGGAACATTCGGAAAAGAAAGGGTGATGAGCTATTGAATTAAAAGAAAAAAAGCTGCTTGCTCACAACGTTTTGAGGTATATCTACCCCCCTTTTATTGTTGCGTTTTATAGCATTTTATGCTAGTAGCGCTACATTAAAACACTAGTTCACAGGCTTATTGTTTGGATAATGAATGAAATGAGCGTCATGGACATGTCAGCAAAGGCTTATGTTACTTCAGAGAAACCGCCATCTTTTTTTTCAAAATAAAATAACTTTTATTAGACTTGTGGACCACTTTAATACATTTTAAAAAATGAAAAGGGGAACCATTGGATGTTGAATTTCTGGTATAGTATAAAGAAAGATAAAATAATCATTTCGATTTTTGATAACCTTGTTTCTAGCTCGCCTTCAATAGTTCCTGTATTTGTAGAGCCACTGACCACTGCACACGCTTCAGCAGTTGTACAAGTTCTATTCAGATCCACTTTCCGTGTTTATTTACCATAATCCACCGAATTAATTCAGTTATTTTAAACTCCTCGCTGCCCAGATGCTCATGTTTTTACTGCAGTGCTTGCGTTGCTGCACATTAAGTCTGGCGTCGGTTGTGGAGGCTCCGTGGAAATGTCAATGTCATTATGTTGGCTCGTGTTTTCCGAAGCCTCCCTAAACAGCCTTATTTGGTTATGATTCCAGGCTGGGATTTATCCTTCGACAGTCGAGGATTAGTGGACACAATTTGAAGATGCATTGTTGTCAGGTTCATGTCTTTTTTTCTGGAGGAGGAAAAGAAACCATTTTCTGCCCTTTTTTAATGAGTAGCTGAAGGAAATGAAAACTTTTCAAAGAGAAGAAGGAGGTGAAGAAAATACTCACATTAATGAGAACTATTTGACTGATGGAGGAGTGGATGGCTTGTAAGTGGACTAGTCCAAATAGTGGATGTTGAATACAGGTTATATTTAACCCTTGTGTCTCTGGGTCAAGGTGACCCGAAGCCCAATAAACAAATGTTTTTGTGGTATCCCTTGCGTTATCTCAGGGTCAAGGTGACCAGAAGGCCCAAAAACAAACACGTTTGTGGTATCGATTGTGTTATCTCTGGGTCAAGGTGACCCGAAGGCCATTAAACAAACGTGTTTGTGGTATCCCGTGTGTTATCTCTGGGTCTAAGTGACCCGAAGGCCATTAAACAAATGTTTTTGTGGTATCCCTTGTGTTGTCTCAGGGTCAAGGTGACCAGAAGGCCCAAAAACAAACACGTTTGTGGTATCCCTTGTGTTATCTCTGGGTCAAGGTGACCCGAAGGCCATTAAACAAACGTGTTTGTGGTATCCCTTGTGTTGTCTCTGGGTCTAAGTGACCCGAAGGCCATTAAACAAACGTGTTTGTGGTATCCCTTGTGTTATCTCTGGATCTAAGTGACCCGAAGGCCATTAAACAAATGCTTCTGTGGTATCCCTGTTGTCTCAGGGTCAAGGTGACCCGAAGGCCAGTAAACAAATGTGTTTGTGGTGTCGCTTGTGTTATCTCAGGGTCAAGGTGACCCGAAGGCCAGTAAACAAACGTGTTTGTGGTATCCCTTGTGTTGTCTCTGGGTCTAAGTGACCCGAAGGCCATTAAACAAACGTGTTTGTGGTATCCCTTGTGTTATCTCTGGGTCTAAGTGACCCGAAGGCCATTAAACAAATGCTTCTGTGGTATCCCTGTTGTCTCAGGGTCAAGGTGACCCGAAGGCCAGTAAACAAATGTGTTTGTGGTATCCCTTGGGTTATCTCTGGGTCAATGTGACCCGAAGGCCAGTAAACAAACGTGTTTGTGGTATCCCTTGTGTTATCTCAGGGTCAAGGTGACCCGAAGGCCCGGTAACAAATGTGTTTGTGGTATGCATTGTGTTATCTCTGGTTCAAAGTGAACGACCTCCCTGGCTTCCATAAATACATATGCAGCAGTGGAGGTCGTTCACCTTGATCCAGGGACAACACAAGGGATACCAAAAACACATTTGTTTTCGAAATATCAACCATTTTGAAGTGTTCTCTTTATAGTTGCGTCAAACTAAATGGCGAATCAAAAATTATTTTATATACTGTGTTATGATAAGTGGATTATTTAATTATAAGGTCAACATTTAGTCACTGAAAGCAACTTAAAAATACAAAACAACTGAATTAAATACATGCATTAAATTTAAATGCTAGTTCCAGCTATAGAACAAGTATTTGCAATAAGGATTTAACAATATTTGGGTCTTAGTGTGTCTTAGCTGAGAGCATCAGCAGGACTTCACTCAGGTGTCCCCAGTTTCTAGTTTAATATGGACATTATTTTCTCGGAACGACCTTCAGAAATGAATAGCAAAAACACCAACTTAGAATCTTGCCATAAAGCTGAATTGGCAAGAGAACGAAATGTTCCATATAAAGTTTGTTTTTTATTTAGGTTTACTTTTTGAATAAACTTCACTGAAACTAGCGTTTTGATTAATCAAAAGTTTCAGACTTATGTTATTTCAGACAAAATCTGGTGTTTTTTTCTAAATAAAACACCTTTCAGACAGTTGAAATCAACAGAACAGAAATTAAATAAACAATTTATTCACATGCGATCCGGTCACAAGTTCCGTGTTGGACCGGCTGCTTTATCTCGTATGACGGCTGTGTTGTTTTTTGTTTTTGTCGCCACATTATGTTGCTAACCTTCGTCTATTGTGTCTTTGAACATTTCTCCATTTGTGTTTCAGACGGTCTGACGTACAGACTTTTCTTCCGGGTGAAATTTTATTCATCGGAGCCAAATAATCTGCGAGAGGAATTCACAAGGTACGCAAACACACACACACACACCTTCACGGTCACACACACACGTTCAGGTTACTCTCCAGAGTGTCAACGATGAGCTGGAACTAAAGGGGGGGTCGAGGCTAATTACCTGAGCAGATATAAATCGAGGCCAAACGGACGGAGACTTTGGAACAAACGTGTGTGTCACAGACGAAAGGAAAACGGCTTCGATTCAACAGTTGATTTATCACTTTCAACAGTCTCCCCCTTTTCTCTCCCCCCAATCCCTCCCTCTCCCCTGCAGGTATCTGTTTGTGTTGCAGCTCAGACAAGACGTTCTGTCCGGCAAGTAAGTCGTCATTTTTCACTGAGCAGTGACGCGACGTGGTAAACATTTTAGTTCACAAGTGAATGTCGGCGCACATGTTATGCTAGTTACTGTTCAAGCTAAGTAGGACGAGAGGGACAGTAAGTCCTTTCACACACTCTCTCACACACACACACTTCTGTAGATTAAAAACTATGTGTTTATCTGTGAGGAGACTGAATAACTGGGACGGTTGTAAAAAGGAACACAATCTGAAACGAGAGATAGAAATATGTCATTTAATGCCATTATATTTTATAACACAGCTTAATAAGTTACACATTTATACACAATAAAATGTGATAAAAGCCAAGTTAAAAATATATTCTATTTAATTCAAAATTATTTCATTTATTTCAAATTAAAAATAAGGAATAAAGTCCAGAAATATAAAAAAAAAAAATTCAGACGATTGTACTAAGTTTTTTCTCTTATACAAGTATTTTATGGCACTTTTACTTTGTTTTTACTAACATACTTATTCTATCATTTATGTTTAATCAGAAACTTTTATTGCAAGTGTTTACAACACAGGATTTTATTTGAAATAAATAGATACAACTTTATCAAAATGACATTACCGAATAAAAGAATAAATGAATATAAATGAAAATATTAATAAAATACAATAATTTAAAAATGAAATACAAGTCATTACCATAAAGTGGCGTTTAGAAAATGAATTCATCAAATGCATCACATTTAATAAATAATATTCATGATCAGCAAGAAATGCATACGTTCTTTCCATGTTAGGGAAGGTAAGGGAAGAATATACACATTAAATAAAAACATACAGTACACATATTGAACAATAATAACCCAAAATATTAGATATTATAATTATAAACATAACGACAACAATAAACCTTAGAACAAGTGGATTATTTAATTATTCAGTCAATATTTAGTTACTGAAAACAACTTGAAAATACAAAATATATCTATATAACTGAACAAATCAACTGAATTAAAATAAATTGAAATTAAATGCTAGTTCAAGCTATAGAACCAGTATTTACAATAAGGATTTAACAATATTTGGATCTTAATGTGGCGAAAAATTGATTTAAAATCCATTTTAGATGTTGCAGGAGCTGAGAGCATCAGCAGGACTTCACATTATGTTTGAAAAATTACCATGTATTTACTTCAAAATTATTTTGACTAAAATGAAATACTCAAATGAAAATAGAAATATATATATTTTTTAAACAAACAGATGCAGATTCAGACGATCGTACTTTGACCTCTTGAGGGCCACATGAATACAATCGAGCCAGTTTATTGTAGATCCTTTCTTATCTATTTTAAGAGAGTTTAGATTGTGTAAGTCCTAATTTTGTACGCCTAGGCTACTGACTCTATTCATAAAGTTCATGATTTGGTTTAAAAAAAAATTTAAGAAGATGTTCAGGAGTCTCCTCACCTGTAGGACGTCTCACAGTGTGAAGCATACATACGTTCGGAGGTCAGGACTCCAGCTTCTCCACACAAACACGAGAGTCAGTGGAGCTTCCCCTGCTTTCTGCTGCTGGTTCTATCTGGGCCACGAGTCCCCGGAGTGCAGATCTATTATAAAGCTCAAGATCAGGAGCAGCAGAGGGCTGATTATTTTTGGGGTTGCTCCGGTCCTCGTTGACACACACACACACACACACACACACACACACGCTCACACACACTTTTAATTTTTCTGCAGCACGTGATAGTCTTCACATGTCACACACTTCTCTCTGCTCCTTCCAGATTAAGATGTCCCTACGACGTCTCGGTGGAGCTCGCTTCATATTGCTTACAAAGTAAGTCCACACATTTTTTTTATTTTTTTTATTTTTTAAAAGGGGTGTAGGTTATCTTCATAATGTTGTGAGCAAACACGATTTTTGACTTTAAAAGACCAACTTTTGGTACGAATGTTTCTGAAGGGTTTTACTTGAATTCATTTATTTGATTGGAAGCAATCTGAGCGTAAAGACGTTTGTATCCCTTGTGTTGTCTCTGTCGGTCGAGGTGACCAAGGAACAAATGTGTTTTGGGTATCCCTTGCGTTGTCTCTGAGTCAACTTGAATGTCCTTTACTACTGCATATGTATTTATGGAAGCCAAACACGTTTTTTTTTCAGGCCTTTCGGGTCACCCTGACCCTGAGATAACACAAGGGTTAAGCAATATAGTCGTTATTACCAGAACACATGTTCTTCCTGTTCTTCTTCATCTTTGATTTGACTAGTGGAGGATGTTTTGAAAAGTAACTCCACAAGGGTGATCAGTCACTGTGTGAAATGAGATTTAAGAGAAACTTTTTTATACATTTTTCTCTCTCATAAAAGATGAAAATGTACATAAGATACTCTATTATGTGTGTGTATATATGTATGTGATTTATGACTTCCGTTATACAAGATATAGATCGATGGATGGATGGATGGATAATTGGATGGATAGATGGATAGATAGATAATTAGATGGATAGATGGATAATTAGATGGATAGATAGATAGTTGGATGGATGGATGGATAATTAGATAATTGGATGGATAGATAGATAATTAGATGGATAGATAGATAATTGGATGGATGGATGGATAATTAGATAATTGGATGGATAGATAGATAATTGGATGAATAGATAGATAATTGGATGGATGGATGGATAATTAGATAATTGGATGGATAGATGGATAATTAGATAATTGGATGGATAGATGGATAATTGGATGAATAGATGGATAATTGGAATGATAGATAGATAATTAGATGGATAGATAGATAGTTGGATGGATAGATAGATAATTAAATGGATAGATGGAAAGATAGATAATTGGATGGATAGATAGATAATTGGATAGATAGATAATTAGATAATTAAATTGGATGGATGGATGGATGGATGGATAGTTAGATAGATATAACGTTCAATAAAGCCCAAAATCTATAGTGAAAACAAGTATATATTTAATCCTGTAAATGTTGTGTTGATGTGTGTCTAACATGTCTCTGAATCATGGTCCAGGTGAGCTGGGTGACTGTGACCCTCTGGAACACTCACCAGTGCTGGTGTCAGAGTTCCGCTTCTCTCCGAAGCAGAGCGAGGCCATGGAGGCCGACATCTTCGCCAGATGGTTGGAGCTCCGGTGAGAATCTGTAGCATACTTTCTTTCTATGGTACCTTTTTATACGTGATCATAATGCACTGCAACAGTTGAAGGTCTTAACGTTATAGGAATCGCAACTGTATCGCTCATTTCAGGGCTAATGTCAAATTATTTCCAGACCCTTATTGATTGAGAAATGATACAAGTCACAGCCACAACATTATATCAACATTTCTATAAAGAATTAAAACAATTAAATTGAATTACTAGTAATACATTTTGAATCTTAATTTAGAAAAAATGGAATTAGAAAGTCAAATTATGTGTTTAGATAAATAAATCATTGTTAAATATTACAGTTGTATTATTCAATTTCGAAAATACATAAAAGAATATACTGATTAATTCAATACAAACAAATAAACAAAATATAATAATTATACTATTATACCAACATTGTACAGTATATTGAATTTAAAAGTCTATTGACCTTCAAATTATCAAAACCTTTTATTATCAATATATTGGATTTACTTACTGTATTTTTCATATTTTAAGATCAACCTTTCAATGTACAATACAAAATCCAACCTTTAAGTTTAGAACTTATTTAATTAAAGTATTTACTGAAATGCTCAACTTTTTTAATTGGAATATTTAGTTGTTTTTTGTTTATCTAAAACATTTCAATAAATAGATTAAAATCTTCAACGTTTAAAATGTTAAATTCAACCTCTCAATGTCAATTTTAAAGCAAACACTTAATTTAAATCACTTTCTTTTGTTTAACTTAATTCACATCTTTGTTTTTGTTATTGAAAAGCAATAAATATTATTTCTATAATCCATTAAATACATGTTAATCCCTTAAACTGGACAGAAGAAATTGTAAACACATGCTTTGTTATGACATAATGAAAAAAACATATTTTAATTAACAAAAATAGAAGAAGAAGCTACGGTACCATTTATTTAAATAAAAATATAACTCTTTATTTGCTGACTTTTGGAGGGACATCAGCAACATTCAGACCGAGGGAGATTTTTTAGAATGTGTCCCTCTCTCTCTCTCTCTCTCTTCACTCTCACTGTTTGACAGATTAAGGGATTAATCCCTGGTGGGTCTTGATTGATTCTGGGCATTATTTAACTCCGCCAGAGTCTAATTTGCTCGCATCTCGGCTAAGATTACGTCCACATATGCTTGAGCGAGCTGGCAGGGATGAACTTGAGTCGAGTTCACGGCGTTACCTGCCAAGACTCTCGTGTTGCCTTCAGGAACTCCCGTCAATTACCGAACCGCGGGTGGCGTCGTATCGTGAGTGTTGGTTTAAATCTCAAGATGGTCGTCTTTAATTGTCCGCCGTCAGGGGGAAGAGTCCGTCGCAGGCCGAGATAACCTTCCTCAATAAATGCAAGTGGCTGGATCTTTACGGCGTCGACATGCACTTTGTAAAGGTTTGTTGTTTTTTTTGTTTTCTTGTTCGCACGTTTGTTCCCGTGATCACGTCTGGTTGTGTTTCCAGGGCAGAGACGGAGGAGATTATGCTCTCGGTCTCACTCCGACTGGGATCTTGGTGTATGAGGGGTCAAATAAAATTGGTCTCTTCTACTGGTGAGTCCAGCAAATGTTGCTTTTATATTTTATATTTTCCCTCTTTGGTCTCGGTCGCTTTGGATCTCCATCTAATTCTTCATTTTAATATTTTTATGAAACTAAATTGCTTTCATTTCATTATTTAAAAAAAAAAAGAATTTCAAACCTTTAATAATATATAATAATATTAAAAAATAAAACACCTTTTTACTAGTTTATACACTTTTTTATACTTTCATTTTCCCCAGTTTTTATTTAATCAATACATTTATTCTGCCTTTTTTCTGTTATATGTTAGCAGGGATCAATTAATCTAATTTATATTTATGGAACACGTGCTAAATGCTAAAGCTAATCAAGTTACCAGGACAAGTAGCTTAAATTACGTTAGCATAGTTAGCTTTCATGTTCTATATGGAAGGGATTTATAAACAATAAAACATGGGAGTAATTCAAATATAGTTTGTGGAAATTAGTTCTTCAGCATGATTAGAAAAAAAGTAGCTTCAACATACAAAATAAGTGTCACCTTGAAGGAGGACTAGCTTAACTTGCTAATTAGCCTTAGCGAAAATTAGCTTTAGCTTTTGTGTATGTTTTAAGCTTTTTAGTAATATGGATTTACGAATAATGAAAAAAATAAATAATTAAAATAAAAAATGGAAAAATATTTTAGACAAACCAAACAAGTGTTACATGAATAATTTATGTTATAGCCACTTGTTGTTATGCACGAAATAAACGCCTAAAGCACCACCTAAAAAACAAATCGAGAAATAAATTGTGATGCTAGAAACAAACATACATTATTTAGTATTAAAAAGTGACTGTAAATACATGGATAGAAACATGTTTTGATGGACAAATAATTACACACAAGTATGAAATAAATAAACTACCATGAAGCATATTTCCTATGTTATATTCTTCATTTTATAATGTTATCTTAGTTAGTTGTGTTATTTACTTTACTTGTTTACAGCACTTAGCGGCCAACATGTATTGTTTTTAAGTTCTTTATGATTTAAATGGTGAATATTTAAACAATAAAAGTCAGCTGACAAGTTCGTTTTGTAGATTAAATAAATGCTTATTATCATATAAACCCATGAAAACAGTCATATATCATCATACGTTACATAAAGACTGATAAATAATAAGGATTTAATGAGTTCTAAGCCAACTACAGACTTTATAAACATAAATTTAATGTAATATTCACTCACTACTTTTTTCTTTTAGGCCCAAAATCACACGTCTAGACTTCAAGAAGAGTCGCCTGACGCTGGTGGTGGTGGAGGACGACGACCAGGTTTGATAAAAAAAGACTCATGATGTAATGATGTGTATCACTGAGCTTCTTTCCTCTCTCACTCAGGGTCGCGAGCAGGAGCACACGTTCGTGTTCGAGCTCGCCAGCTCCAAGACCTGCAAGCACCTGTGGAAGTGCGCGGTGGAAAGCCACGCCTTCTTCCGGCTACGACAGCCAACCGCGGGCAAGACCAGCCACAACGACTTCACCAGACTGGGCTCTCGCTTCAGGTTCAGGTAAAGCTCTCGTCGGTCGTTCCGGTTTCTCGTTATTGGCCCCTGATGGAACCTGAGCGTGAGAGACAAGGCATCGCACACCGAACCCGGCTTTTGTATCTATGGTGACGGTGTGTCTATGGTTACACAGACTTGTTCCTATGGCGACTCTGATGCTCACTTCTTATTGTTTGTTTTCTTCCGATGATTAGCTGACAAACTCACTCGTCCTACTAAAAGGGCATTTTCTGTCATCGCTTGTGTTGGTTAATGGATTTTTATTTTCAATCCAATATGCAGGTGACATTTACATGACTGAAGATTTGATTTTCAGAAAAGTCCCTCATGTTTTTATTGTGAGAAAACCCCCTTGTATTTCCCTCTTAAGCTGCTGTAATGGACGGACGTTAAAAACTCATCTGGATCTTAATTGTGAGGGATTACGGCTTTTCCTTCGCCCTCAGCTTTCTGACTCAAACCTTGATTATTTAATCGGTGCTGCTCGACTCATCTGGGTTTGGGATCCACCGTCTCTCTGGACCGGCGTCACCAAATTCAAGAAGAAGATAAACCTTTATTCGTTTAAAAATACACAGTAAACAACAACATTATCAGAAGAAAGAAGTAAATAAACTCATAATCACTGTTGTAAAAGGACATCCCCTTTAAAATAGAAGCAAATAAATCTGAACTCTCCAGTTTTAAGCCTCTTTAATGTTTATTTTGTTCCGTAATTTGTTTCGAAGCATTCCTTTAAAATATTAACTAAAATCCATGATTATTATTATTGGTTTATGTATTTATTTTTCACATGTATTATTCTCTGTTATATAATATTAAAAACATTGTCGATCATGTATTTTTGATGATTTTATTATTGTCCTTATTTTGTTAATTTATTTTGATTCCATTACTATCATCATCACTATTATTTTGTATTATTATTGTTTTTTTTAATTAATTTTAATATGTGTACTATATATTTTAATTGAATGTATATGTGTGTTTAATATTTTAAACATAATAACTGCTGGTACTACTTAAAGTCCAACTATATGGGAAGAATAAAGGTGTTTTAATTGATCAATTAATTATAAAATAGGTTTTCTTGTCTCTCTTTTTTCTTTTTTTCTAAATAGAAAAAAAAATATTATAAATAATAAAAAATATATTTCTAGTTTTTGTGATACTCTTGTATACATTCATATATTTCCAACTCTCCTTTTCTAACTTTTATTATATGTTCTGGCCGTTTGTTAACCTCTGTCTCACTCCCATAAGGACTAGATCTAATTATTAAAATGAAAAATTTAGTCTATTTATGGAAGTACCTTCTTTTTATGAAATGTTTTTCTCTTAAATTCCCTTTATTTTATGTATGTTGTGTAATATCAAATGCTTTTTTAAAACACGTTATACTCACTCATGGTAATTGTTTTATAAATCGTTCAAAATGGGACAAAAAGTTAAAGTGTCATTAAAAAAACAACAACATTTAACCATTAATTACCCTTTTAAATGTATTTACTTTTTAAAGTTTTATCTAAGTTCCCTAAATGTTTCTGCCTCTTTCTGTGAATTAAAATCTCTTTCTTTTTCTCTTTCCTCCCAGTGGCAAGACGGAGTACCAGGCGACCCACGGCAGCCGACTGAGGCGGGCCAGCACCTTCGAGAGAAGACCCAGCAAACGTTACCCCTCCCGCACCCAGTCTCTGGGCAAAGGTCTGTCTTATCAGCTTGTTTAGTTCAGTCACGTCCACCTGAATGTGTAATCCTTAAAGGTCACAGACTGTATAATCTGTCATCATCCTTAAATCCTTCACATTTGAGGCGGGATGTGTAAAAAAAAAAACCTCTTTTAAAATATGTCGTGTCTTTGCGATGCTGGAAATCGCATCAGCGGGTTACGCAACATTCCGCTGAGAGGAATTTATAACTTTAGACGATCGCTGTCAAAATAATCCTGGAATCATGTTGGAAGCAAATGTGACCCGGAGTTTTATCATTCAATGTCAATGTTTATATAAATCTAAAAAAAAAATAGGCTCATAATGAAGTCATAAAAAAAATAAAAATAACATCAAACTGCTGGTCATAATGATATGGCTCATTCTTCTCTGTTTAAACATTTTTTTGTGTGTTTGAATTTATATTGATGTCATGTCAATATTGAAGTGGCATTTATTTCAAATGTTGAAACCTTGAACTGTTTATTCAAATGTTTTTGTATTTTATTTGCTTACGTAATTCATTTAATAATTATTATATTTAAAGGTTGATTTTGTTTTTTAATAATTGCATTAAAAACAAAAATGACTATATATTATTGAAATATTATATTAAATTCAAATATTCTGATGCTGCTGATATACTTTTATAAACCAAAAATAAAACAAGCATTTATGGAATTCTGTTGGACGGTAAAGCCTGTTTCACAATTTCAACTGCTGCAGTGCATTTTGGGATTTCTAGTATGGGTTGTTGAGAATGTGTTTTACAGAAAAACGTTGCCGGTTGAAAGTCTAGTTTGAAGCAACTCTGGGATGTGAACTTTGAACCTACCTGTCACTGAGACGTTTGGATGTCGTTCCTGTTTCTCCTGAACACTCTGGTTTCTTCCCACGATCTAAAAAACATCCTCTTAAGTCCGTTTTGAACTCCTCCCTGTGAACCTGTTAGTTTTATTAAACCTCGTTGCTATTTAACTTGACGTTTGATTATATAAGGAGTGTTTGAACGACGGCGTTTCCAGAGCAAACATCAATGAAAGTGTGACGAGGGAAGTGACAACGACGGTGAAGACTATCTACACGTGTCTGGTGCTGGTTAATCATTATTCATAGAAAAAAGGTTGTACACGGTGCAGAAGTGAACATGTGCAGTTATAGTGTGTCTCAGTTCGATCAGGAAGAGTTTTCAAGCAGCCACTCCAACGTTGTAATGTAAAAAAAAAAATGTTCTCGTCTGACATTTAAAGGCTTTTTCTTCTGATGTGGATCCAGCTGCTGTGTTTAGACGATTAGATCATCGAGTCAGTTTGACTCTCTGTGACCTCCCTGAAGTGTTACAATTACTTTTGCAACTTGACTCACAAGATAATGTGCATTTTTATTCAAGAAATTATGTTTATTTCACGGTCAATCATGATGAAGGGGCCGAGACTACTGAGGGCCACATAAATTCCGACCACGGGCCGCGAATGGCCCCCGTGACGGATATTGATTGATAATTTATTATATTACTTAACTCTTAGAATATAAAAGCAGAATATAATGACTTGGTTGAATTTTAAATGTTGAAACTATGGATAGTTTTGTTGAAATGTTGTTGTTTATGAAGCATTTTCTTAATTGAATTCAATAATTCATTCATTTAAAGGTTTAATTTGTTTTTTATCAAATGAATACATTGAATAATGTATATATTTGAAAGGTTTAATTTGTTTTATCAAATAATTTAATTCAATAATGTGTATATTTGAAAGGTTTAATTTGTTTTTATCAACTAATTTAATTCAATAATTTGTATATTTAAAGGTTTAATTAGTTTTTTATAAATTAAATAATGGGTTTATTTGAATGGTTTAATTTGTTTTTATCAAATAATTAAAATCAATAATGTGTATATTTGAAGGTTTAATTAGTTTTATCAAATAATTTAATTCAATAATTAATTCATTGAAAGGTTTAATTTGTTTTTATCAACTAACTAAATTAAATAATTTGTATATTTAAACGGTTTGATTCATTTTCGTTTAAAAATGTACTATGTTTTATTTTTGACGCATAGTGTTTGATTCTGTAATTCTAATAACTCAAAAATACATTTTCTAAATTCCATTTTTTGAAATTCATGGCCTGTTAAATTCAGTATAAAAACGTTGATATAATGGTGCGACAAGACAATACCAATCGAGTACCGAGTGACTTTATTGAACTTTTAGCAAATCATGGTTTACACTATTATTCAAATGTACAATATTCAATATACAAATGATTTAGTTCAAATGTAAATGTTTTAAAGAAACAAAAAAACATTTCAGTAAAAAAGTTTGAAAAATTCAACCATTCAATATTAAAGCTGAAAAAATTAAATATTTCAAAATTTGCTTCCAGTGCTTACAAAATGATTTTGGGAAAATATATCAAAACATTTTCATGAAATCATCTTTTATTTACAGTTGCAATTTCTCCAGCCAAGCCACAACACATCAGGTAAGTCATCCCTTTTTTTTCCTTATGTGCAATTTAGTGTTTGTGGTGAAGGAGCATTTTTTTAGTCATTATTGCCACTTTAACACTAAACTGTTTATTTTCCATTCATGAAATACTGCAGAAAATAAGAGGATGTCCTCGTCACGGGGTGAAATATCTGTTGTCAATAACTTCTGACGTCTGTTTTTAGCTCCCATGCCAGCCCTGATCCCAGCATGCATCATCCAGTGAGTGACCTCAGCCTAGTTTCAGCATCTGATCTGGGTCAGCCTCAGTGACAACATCTGCCCCCCCCCCTCGTCTTCTTCTCTCCAGTACCAGCACAACATTCCTATCGGCCACGAGCCGTGGCACCCGGGGCACCCCGTCCTCAGCACCCCACTGTACCTGCAGCCCTCCGGACACACCCCCCCACACAGGTGAGGGAACTCATGTTGGTCCTGAAGCTGCACCGAAGGGTCAAGTCACTCTCGAGCAGGGGTGTGAGAAAATATTAACGTGAATATTGCGATATTTTCACGATACTGTATCCACATTCAACAATACTACACTGATTTTTGGCTTTGAAATTATATTTTGGCTTTGAAATTATATTTTGGCTTCATTATAGTTCTTTATAGTATTTATTTCAATATAGTGTGTGTAAAATAAAGCGATTAACATGCAAATATTCACAAAAATTATCACTTTTGTGTTGCAATCAAACTTCCGGCCGCTGGATGGCAGCAGTCATTACGTCCTACGCAGCTTAAGGAACGTTGAAATCCTGTTGATGACTGAGGACGAGAGGATACAGTGGACTACAGCAGCTTTTAAAGCTGATTTTTGGACATATTTTGGTTTCAAATTATATTTTGTTTTCAACAGAGTTCTCAAAGCATTTATTTCAATCACGAAAATGCATTTTTGTGTTGCAATTAAAACTTTCCGGCCACTAGATGGCAGTAGTCATTACGTTCTCCGCAGGAACATTGAAATCTTGTTGATGACTGAGGACGAGAGGATACAGTGGACCCTAGGAGCTTTTAAAGCTGATGTTTGAACATATTTTGGTTTCAAATTATATTTAGTTTAATCAGAGTTCTTCAAAGTATTTATTTCAATAACGTTTGGATAAAATAAAACGATTATTATTATTTTTTACAATTAACAAGCAAAAATTCAAGAAAAAGCTTGATTATTTGCTGCAATTAAACTTCCGGCCACTAGGTGGCAGTAGTCATTATGTCCTCTGCTGCTAAGGGAACATTGAAATCCTGGTTATGACTGAGGACGAGAGGATACAGTCGACTCCAGCAGCTTTTAAAGCTGATATTTGGACATATTTATGTTTCAAAACAAATAAAATCAGTTACGACTTCGTCAAGAGTCATGTGGTCTGAAAATTCTGCAACACCAGAGTCAAGTACTCGACAATACTACAAATATATACTTGTAACTACAGTATCACGATATATCGTAATTTGCTGCTGTAAATTCGAGATTCTCGCACAACACACACACACCCCTGCTCTCGAGTCACTGGTTCATCAACACACTCCCTGCATGCTTGTCCTTCCACCTCCATGTGTGCGTCTGTGTGTGTGTGTGTGTGTGTGTTCAGACCTTCTGTGGAGGCCGAGAGTCCCGAGTCCAGTTCTCCTCCTCCCGTCCCCCCTGAGCGCACCAGCAGCATCCACCGGGGACCCCTCAGTTTGGTTTGCAAGGACAAGGTCATGACCGAACTTTGACCTCTGCCGTCAGCAAACAGACTCTTACAAACTGTCAGAGGTCGTCTTCATCATCATCCTCTTCATCTTCATCATCATCTTCATCATCATCATCTCACCACACGCCGTCTCCTCAAAAGAACCCTAAAAAAGCTGAAGCATTTTCGTAGATTGCTTGTGAACAATCGTCTAATTTAAGAGCTCTATCACTACATTAGATGATTGGAAAAGATGTTTGTGCTGCTTAAGAGTTTTATATGGAAGTATTTCAGTGCCATTAGAATATTGAAGGATTTTTAAACCTTGTTATCTCGGGGGTCAAGGTGACCCAGAGGTCCCAAATAACACAAGGGTCAAACATATAAGTTATTTCTATATTAAAATGTTGAATTATTTTTCTTAAATGATTTTATTTTAATAACTAAATTATTTTAACAGAGATTTTGATTAAAGTAATTCCAAAATTCTAAAAAAAATATATATTTTTTTAATTAAATATTTTTCAAATGAATACAAATAAATACAGCTCCATAGAATGTAACTATATATGTATAAATATAAGATAATTTAATTGGAAAATATTCAATTTATATGATACAATTATTTAAAAAAATATTTTTATCACAGGTTTTGACTAATTCCAATATTTAAAAATATATATATTTTTAATTCAATGTTTTTCAAACGAAAAATAAAAATGCAGTTATTGGAATTATAATATCAAACTTTATGTATAAATATAAGATAATTAATTCGGAAAATATCAATTATTTAAACAAAATATTCAAATTCTTAGTATAGAAAGTATTGAATTCAATTATTAAAAAAAAAAAAAAGTTCTTAAAAATGTATATTCAATAAATAATATTAGTGTTGAACTCAATATTCCGACGGCACTGATGTACTTTGATAGTTTTAGCTGCTTTGACTGTAGTTCAGGGAGAGAGGATCCAAATCTTGGGTGAACTTTGATATCAGGACGTGGTTTGAATCATTCTGACAAATGTTTACATCAAATATTCCTGCGTTGTCTTCGTGTTTGTTGTAACAATCCAGCGAGTTACTCCAAAATAAATGTTTGTGTCATGAGGTCTGTGTACGTTTGATGGCATCGTCGCGCTGTGTTTTTTTTTTTTGTCCTGTGTTTGTGTTCCTTCAGCTTCCCTCTGAGCGGACCCACCTCGGACCTCCAGCTGAGCGCCGACGAGAACGAAACCTCGTACTCCGGGAAAGTTCACCGTCACAACCGGCGCCACACGCACAGCCAGGACACACTTTATCACACGCACAACAGTGAGTGACAGATCCTCAGGTGTGGAAGTGGATCAGTGACATCATTGTCGAATCGTTTAATTATTACATTTCAAATAGTGAAACTTTCATTTTTATTTTACTTAAAAAAAATTCAAGCATTTCTTTAAAAAATATATACAAATTCACTCATTTCTATATTGAAATATTTAAGATTTTTTTCGTTTTACAATAATTTATATACATAAATATTTTCAAACTAAATTATTCAATTTTTTAAACATAGAAATCAATATTCTAACTCCTATATTTAGATTTATTTTTTTAATTCAAGATTTTTTCATTTTATAGGCTTTTAAACCCATTGAATTTACTCATTTGTATATTAAATATTATATATATTATATATATATATAATATTAGTATATTAAAAGCGCTATACAAATAAAAATTACTGACTTATTAAAAGGTTGTTTTTTTTTATAATTGACATAAAAAAATCAAATATTTTATTTAAAGGAAAATGTTTTACACTTAGTTTCAAATTTTATTTAACAATAATATTAAAAAATACATATTCCATAATCAGTTTTTTTTAACTTATTGCCTTTTAAATTCAATAAAAACTGTTCTACTAATACATTTAAACTAAAATATGAAAAGGCTACTTTTCAGCCAATCATGCGATTCCGGACGATCATGTGATCGAAGCGCTAATGGCAACGGTATTATCTGGCAGAACTATTATACCAACATTTTATTTACTGGTTTTAAATATATTTCTGAATTATAAGAATTACAATATTAAACTGTGTGTAAAAATGTAATATTAATAATTAAAAAATATATATATTTAAAGAAAGTGAACCTTTAAAAATACACATTATTGAAATACATTTTTCGATAAAATCCAATTCATAATTTCAATGTAGAAATGATTTAATTAAATTGTTTAAAAAAAAAAAGAAAAAAGGATTTAATGCTTAAAAAGACAACATTTCAATTCAAAACGACCAAAAAGATTTTAAAAATGTGACATTTTAACCATTCGATCATGATGGCACCGATGTACATCCATACCCGGGTTCCCCATAATGCACGACAACAGTCCAAGCTCTCCTGACATGTGTGTGTCGAACAGAGCGTCGAGCTCCTCCCTGCCCCTCAGACGAGCTGGACCTGTCCCAGTCCCTCCTGCAGGCCTTGGACTCGGACAGCGACTCTCCTCCGTGGCCTTCACTGCACATCAACATGGACAACAAAGTCAGACTCCTTGAAGTGGAATCTCAAAAAACAAAAACCAAATGTTGACTCTTTCATGGTTTGTGTGTGTGTGTTTGTGTGTGTGTGTGTGTGTGTGTGTGTGTGTGTTCAGGGCGACGACAAGCCTCTGTCAGAGAAGTCTCTGCACCCGCCGTCCTCTCCGGCGCTGCACCCGGACCACCTCAAGTGTAACATCCTCAAGGCTCAGATGGAAGCTGCTTTTAGAGTCGGTCCCAAAAAATAAATCTCTACGGAGTGTAACTAATGGCCCTTTTTTTTTTTTATTATTATCTTTTAATTATGTCATTTGTTCCGTTTATAGAAGGAGACGCCAACGACTCCGAGAGGAAGGTACTCGAGCGACACAATAAGCGACAGGCGAGTGGTTTCAGTTCAACTCAATGCTAGATAAACATTATATATATTAATAGAAATAAATAATGATGGTGATATATCGTGATACTGTAGTAACAAGTATATATTGGTAGTATTGTCGAGTACTTGACTCTGGTGTTGCAGAATTTACAGACCACATGACTCTTGACGAAGTCGTAACTACTTTCATTTGTTTTGAAACCAAAATATGTCCAAAAATAAGCTTTAAAAGCTGCTGGAGTCACTGTATCCTCTCATCCTTAGTCATCGCCAGGATCTTGTGGGATTTTTATTGTTCCTTTAGCTGTGGAAGACGATATTACTGCTGCCATCTAGCGGCCGGAAGTTTAATTGCAATGCAAACATTAACAAACACCATGAATATTTTCGCATTAATTGTAAATTATAAATATATATCTATATATATATGGATATATATATATATATTATTTGACATGCTTTATTGGAATAAAAAATATAAAATACTGAAATAAAATACGATTTATAAGTTTTTTTTATGTATATAAAAAAACCTGATAGTAATGAGAAACTAATTTTTATTCTGCAATATATCAGCGAATCTATATTTTCTCGCATTTGTGTATCCTCTCGTCCTCAGTCATCACAGGATTTAAATGTTCTTGTATAGGAGGGCGTAATGACTACTGCCATCTAGCGTCTACATTTATTTGCAACACAAAAATGAACAAACGCTGTGAATAATTGTATTTAAAAGTGCAAGCGGTCAATTAGATTGGAAGAAAAATAAAATTTGAGCCATTTGATGAGAACATCGGATTATATTCGACAGAATTAAGCTTCTATCGGCAACGCTGAGGCCCACTAGCCGCATGCTAGCATTAGCTTTTCATAAAACAATACGCTTTAAATTTGATTAAATATATTTGCTATTTGTGGTAGTTAGATACAAGTTCCATAAAACTCAAGCTGAGTAATTGTTAAACTTTAATGTTAAGTAAAATGTTTTTTAAACTGAATGCTAAAATCGCTAGCTTAGCTAGTGCTAGCCGCTCTATTTAGAATAACAACGGCACAATTCAGTCAATCTCCAATTAAATAAACGACCAAATATTATAATATTAAAATGTATGACTGGTAATAACATGTTTTACATTATAGTGTGTTTAAAAAAAGACACTTTTGTCAAAATAAAAGGGGGAATATATTTATAATACATTGTGTAAGTCGTTAAAAAATGTCTTATCTTAGATGATAATAAATGCAAAGTGGACTTCGCACCGGTTTTATAGAATAAGCTGGAACACGGAATGTCAAGAGAATAAGAAACTGCTTTATTGGCCAAATTTATTGATAATAAACATGGAGTTTCTCTGCGACGTTAAGTGTCTTTTTTAGGGATTTTAATTTTGGTGAACACAGGAGGTTGATGAGATAATAAGATAAAGATTAAAAAAGAGAATAATGTATAAATAAAATGTAGAAATGGTGCAAGAAAACAGTGTTACACTATTAGGAATGTATCTTTTTACAATCAAAATGGTGGCGGGGAAGAGTGTAAGAGTGTAACAGGATGATTTACTCCGGGTACTCCCATGGATATCTCTCTCTGTTATCTCTCTTTTTTCCATTGTTTGTTTTCCTCCAACTCAACCAGGATCTCTGTGATCTGGTTAGGTTTCAGAACTCGTCTCAGGACTCGGCAGCCTCCAGCTTGACGGCGGATAAAACCCCCCATCGGAACCTCCCCCCGGAGACGGTCCCGCCCAAGTCCAACTCCAGCAGCAGCAGTCGACGCAAACGTCTGGTCCGACAGTTCAGCTTGTGAGTCCAGCAGCTGTGATCACCAGGGACGGCTTTATTAGCAGGAAATTGCTTCCAGAAAAAAAAAAGAAGCCATGAAACAGATGCGATGATTCTCAAGAGCTGGAGTCCTCACACCTTTTTTTTTATTGTGTTGCTCATCAGTAACCATGAAGATGAAGATAATCTCCCAGAGGCACTTGCTGCAATCAGTACGGCAAAGTCGGGATCCAGCGGCTCATTGGACAAGCAGGTCCAGCCTTCTATATACCCGCAGGTATTTGAAGATCCAACAGAAAATCATAAGCCTCTCTAGAGGGGAACCATCTTTGAACCTGGTCCACAACCTGCTCATAAACTGGGTCAAACTGGCTCGTGTGAGATCCTGAAGATATTAAATGTATTTTCTCAAGAGAAGGTGATACTAAAAACAAACGGGTCAATTATTTTCACTGGAACTAGGAGGGGCCACATGTGGCTCTTAGACTGTATTTACATAGTCTTCATGAGGTCAAAGATCAGGTAGATTTTTGTTGTTTCTTGTGAGTATTTATTGTCTTTAAATATTTAATTTAATTAAAGAAATATTTTGGAAAAAATGCTTTTATATCAGATTGAAAAAATTGAAAAAATCAGAATCAGAAACTTTTATTTCCAGTGTTGTCTCTAAATAAAAGAATCGCATAATATAAATTAAATTAAGAGATAAATACAAAATACAATAAATAAAATACATTAACGTAAAGATGCATATAATAATTAATCAAAATAAAACACATTAAATAAATCTTATAAATGAATAAATAAAATGAATATATATATACATATATATATACATATATATATATATATTTATATGTATATATATATTAATAAAAATACAAAAAATAAAAGACCGGTACATTAACATAAATAATGAATAATTAATCAAAATAAAACATAAATACATAAAATTAATGTAACAGATAAATAAATTAAATTAATATATATATGAATAAAAATATAAATACAAAAAATAAAACTCATTAACATAAATAATGAATAAAAAATATAAATACAATGCATAAAATAAATGTAATAAATCATTAAATGAAATTAAAATATATATATTAATAAAAATACAAAAAATTAAACATATTTACATAAACTGACTAATGAATAATAATAATAAGATTAAATAAATAAATGAATTAAATTAAAATCTATATATATATTAACAAATAAAAATGTTAATACAAATAATACAAAACATTAACATAAATAATGAATAATTAATCAATATAAAACAACAATACATTAAATAATACGCGTGTGGACTGTGTGTGTGTTCCAGGTGGACAAGTTACCTGCCCTGGAACTGGGTAGTCCCTGCTGCCTCTCCCCCGCTCCCTCTCCTCACCCGTCTCCCTCTTACTACCATAGTTCCATCCCTCATCTGGTCCCTTACCTTGCCGCCCCCAGTGACAGGTAATCCAGCGTGACTCATGCTTCATTTCCTGTTGCAGCTCTTACGAACCTGCTGCGTTTGTCAACTAGTTATTCTGATTCATCTCTTTATTGTTGCTTCTCCATACGAGTCCAAAGATTCTTAAGATCAAAAGAATAAACATTTTAAAATAACTATCTTTAACCCTTGTGTTATCTCAGGGTCGAGGTTAATCGAAGGCCCGAAAACAAATGTGTTTATAGTATCCCTTGTGTTGTCTCAGGGTCATGGTGACCCAAAGGCCAGTAAACAAATGTGTTTTTGATATCCTTTGTGTTGTCTCTGGGTCAAGGTTACCTGAAGGCCCGAAAAAAAATGTGTTTGTGGTATGCCTTGTGTTATCTCAGGGTCATTGTGACCCGAAGACCCGAAAACAAAAACGTAGTCTTTTTTTTATCACACTAATTACGACGATCAAAGCGCACGTTGGCACCACTTTTGTGAGTCAAAATTGTGCGACTACTTGTGATTGAAGTTTTTAACTTCTCTAGCGTTTTCTATTGATATGGTTTCATTTTGAGACTCGCGCAACCATCAAACTCGTGGATTGGAGACGGCAGTTGCTTTCATTTCGATCATAGCTGAAGTGCAGAGATCTTTGAAGCCTCAGCAAAACAAAAGCCATTCAAAAAAGTCTTTCTATCTTTTTTTTCAGTTTACCCTACTCTCCGTGCTGTTGCAATTACACTGTTCTAACAAGGGGGGAACCATATACCAATATATTCAATCTTAAGTTGTTCTGCTTTAGCTTTTACTCTGGGGTTTTTTATTTTTCATTCATTTCAACACATGTTTTTTTATGTTTTATGCCTTTTTATCTTTTTTTATTTGTCCTTTTTGTAAGTATTTCCTTTCCCTTTCATGATATTTTGTGTTTAAGGAGCTTTGTCTATTTTCACTTATTTACTTTGTTTTTAATTCATATTTTAGGTTTTGTTTCTTCTTATCTGTGGCTTGACGGTCCCTAATAACAGTTACAGTATATTTAAAGTGGCCCCTGAGGGACTGTCAGGACCCACTCCTGCTTTATGTGAATAAAAAAAAGTGAAATAACGATTGTATTTCTCTGTCTACAGCGGAGAGGAGATGAGGCTGGACCGAGAGAAGATCCTCCGAACCCTGCTGATGACTGAACTCTGACCTCTGAGTGCGTGCAGGAGCCAAATCCACATTTTGTACATTTCTCAGTAAATATTTAAACCTGTGTTTTATCTGATTTAGAATCCTTGTATACACAAGCTGAAGGCTCTGAGCGACGTGATTGGTGCGGCTTGCATGTCCAATAGTTTTGTTTGTGAGTCCAAAAACTGCCTCAGACTGTGATTTTTAAAACGAGCGATAATAACCATCAGGATTCTCCTCGTGGCCCCGAGGAAGGTTTTTAAAGATTCCGGTCAGAGCTCATGTCTGGGCGACGACTCCCTCCTGGCTGGTCCGCCTGCATAATGCACAGTCTGCCTAAAAACCACACCATCAATCAAGCTACAAATACAAAACATTAAAAAAAAACACCTTTTATTCCTCGCTCGACTGCCTCGGGTTGGTTTTTCCCGACATTTATCCAAAACTGTAAATAATGCAAATATTGCTCTTTGTGCAAAAATGTAAATACACAATGTAAATATCCTGCAATCTGTTGTAAATGCTAACGTCGACAACAGATTCCACCATTTTATTTCACCTTTGGGTGGAACTGTGATAGAATTTCAAGTTGGGTTTTGAAACGCTTTACTCGGACTGTCCACTAGAGGGAGACCTTGTGAAGCAGGTGAACGCATTTGTGTATCTTGAAATAAAGTTTTACACGAGAAGAGCCTCACAGTCTGATGCCTCTTTTTAAACATGTATACTCGCAGTATATATATATTAGTATATATAACTATTGACCATTATTATCAAAGACATTGAAGCCTAAACTATTTGTTAATTTTCCTTAATATTTCGCCCAAAAAGCATGAAATGTAACATTAATTTCATATTACATTATTTTCTTCATCATTAATAACAAACCTGTTTTAACATTTATTTAAGGTTAAACACATGTTGCATCACTTTACCTACAGCGGACTAACATTCATGTTTAATCTAGTGTCGGTTTTTCTAGTTTTACCAGGACTGCTGAAAGTTTTTTCTGCACGTTTGTGTGCGAGTGTGTTTGAGTTAGAACTCACACTCCCTGTAATGGAATGTTGCTAATAAAAAGAAATCATCATGTCTGCACACACCTTCTGACAGCAACTCTGCTGAAAAATATGCTTTTGTTTTTTTAAATATAACGCGATAATCCATTATACATATTGAGCTGAATGTATTTCTAATGTAAATGTATTAAGAGTTTAAATAAACACGATTGTTTAACCATTAAATACCCTCAAAACACAATATTTAAAATGTAGTTTTATTCTTTCTGAATTTTTCTGTGAGAAACAAAATCGTTTCTTGTTTTTCAAGTATTTTACTTCGCAAAATGATCAAGAACAATATCTGTCTTAGTGTACTTTAAATCTTGAAATAATAGTATTGTTTTTGTGTAGTTTTCTGAAATAAATACAAGTTTTTATGTCAACAAAATACATGGTTTTATTAGTATATGTAAGTCAAAAGCACCTACAGAAACATTTTGATGCTTTTATTTAGTAAACTCCTCGAATGATACGTTAAGATAGATTTAAAGCTACGTTAGCATCAATGCTATCCATCCATCACCTGCTAATGTTGCTATTTCTGCTAAATATGTGTATAAATTACTTGCATATCTTGAGACATTTTTATTTTAATAGGCTTTTCCTTGATTTTCTGGAACTCCTGTGTTGTTTTTGTATTATCTTGACCTTTAGAGTATATATTTTATTGAGTATTATTTTGATTGTTTAAGCGCTTTGTGACCCTGGTCTGGAAAAGCGCCAAATAAATAAAAAATTACTTACTTACTTACTATTATTTGAACTGATATAAGATAAGAAAACAATTAAACATTAGTTAAAATCAATAATATATCTCTAATTAAACCACGTTAGCTTAGCATAAAGCTTAGCGTCTTCTGACGACGTATAGCATTTTAGCCCCATAGTTAGCTAAACATCAGGTCATAATTGTTTACTTATGACGATCCCTTTGATGTGAATATTTAAGGAAGCTATTTTAAAACGCCACAGAAGCGAGAGGCGTGATCTCAGGTCGTCTTCTAATGATGTTGCTCCGCGGGTTTTATCTCCAGAGAGGAGTCGGTGAGAATGTTGGTATCGGGTTGGGTGGGGTGTCACCAGATTATATTACACAATACCAACCTGGCCTCGGGGGGTTTTGTCTGCAGCTTTTCTGGGCCTCATTCCTCGTTCTAATCCTTTTTAGGAGTTTTATTTAAAACACTCCATTTTATGAGCTTTAAAAATGTTGTTTTTCCCCATTTAATTGTAAATATAATGGAGACATTTTTTGTTCTTTAACATCTGGAAAGACCCGGATATTCTTTCAAAATTAAAGAAAAATAAAACTACAATTGACTTAATTTTATTATAAAAACGACATCTCCAATATCATACTTTGATAAGAAACATTAACAGTATAAAAAATGCATTATATATGCACATTATAAACTATAACACAATAGAAAATAAAGATGAAAAAACTGTTACATTTGTTCTAGTCGTTTTTGGAAAACTTCCCGATAAAACCTTTTATTTCACCGACTCAAGTTTTAATGGGATCTCTTTTTTTCTCTTATTCAAAACCATCTTGCTCTGAACCACGTTAGCTTAGCATCAATGAAAATGCAATTAAATTCATAAATTGTACTTCATTTAGAGAAGAAAAATTTTGAATTTGAAATACAAGATGGAAGTGAGAAAATATCGATACACTGATATATTGCAGAAGAAAAAGTTTCTCAATAATGTGTATTTAATTTCAGTATTTTATTCCAATAAAGCATGGAAAATAAATGAAGATGGTAATTTTGTTTATTTTTATTTAGAATTAACGCGCTAGATGGCCGCAGTAGTACCGTCTTCCGCAGTTAAAGGGACAATGAAATCCCACGAGATCCTGGCGATGACTGAGGACGAGAGGATACTCGTGTACTCCAGGAGCTTTTAAAGCTGATGTTTGGACATATTTTGGTTTCAAAACAAATGAAAGCAGTTACGACTTCGTCAAGAGTCATGTGGTCTTTAAATTTGGCAACACCAGAGTCAAGTACTCGACAATACTACACATATATCCTTGTTCCTACAGTATCACTATATATTGTGGTGTCACCCTAGTTAAGATACCAACGATAAAAGATGAATAAACAAGAAGGTTTATTTATGGTTTTATTGTTTTGAGCGAGACATCCTGAGCGAAGGGTCCTACTGTAGGACCTGCATACAGCATCACAAGAGCGGCTTTCAATAGTAAGAGTCAGGTGTCCTTCATTTTTCAACTCTCCATCTACAAGAATCTGCGAGGAGTTTCCATTCACACCGAGTGTAGATGTTGGGAAGCATGGAGAGCGATGACGAACGGATCCGGTAAACAAAACAAAAAAAAGAGGGGGAAGTTTTGAAATGAGAAAAAAAAAAACACCTGGAGCTTCTGGGGGTAAGTTGAGATCTTTGTGACAACGGCGTTTCTGGAGGAACCGTGGTCATCGGGGAGCTCAGGTTCGACTCCGACAATAAACCAAAAAGGCTACTTTGGCATGAATGGAACCACAGACGTTCTGGATACAGCTTAAGAGGTGGCAAGTATTGGCCTCGAAAAGAAGGTCACAGTGTAACACACAAAGTCAGACACTGCTAACACGAGCGTTAGGGATCAGCAGTGCATTGGTATTTTGGCGCAATGTAAACATCATATATTGTCTGGACTAACTTCTTCATGCACTAAAGCTGACAATACAATCGTCGTGTACTGTAATAAACATCGAAAAAAAAACAAAAAAAACACATTGTGTTTCAAAACATATGGACACATTTTTTTGTGTAATACTCTCATACTTTAAACACACACGTACAACACAATCATTCTTCACAGAAAAGCTGTCTTTCTAAAAACATTCTTCTCTAGTTTGGCTAGACTTTCAGAGATTATTCGTAACATGAATACAAATTAAAATAAAGCTTTAAAATACACATTGTGCAATATAAGACAAATATGCTGTTTTTTTTGGCTGAGGCCACAATGATTTTGGTATAAAATATTTCTTTCTTGAAGATATAAATAACACAACTAAATTCTTAAAGTCTTTGACCTTTTTTCTTTTTTTTTTTTGTTGTTGTTCCGGGCACAGTCCCTTTACATCAGGGTCAGGTCCAGGTACTGCCCGTTCGGCTTGGGCATGATGCCGGGGAGGGACATGAGGGCGGCGTCGCCTCCGCCGGTCTGACACATCAAACCGCCGTTTAGAAGAGACACTGGCTCAGCGGCACTCTGGGAAGAGAGAGAAGGAAGCGTCGTTTTTATAGGGGCTTGAAATTCAGATGCAGGATCTTTCAAGATACAGTGATCCATAAACTCAATGGTATGTCTCAGTCTCCATGTTTTTAGGGCAAACTAGCCTAACCCTAACCATAACCCTAACTCTTATCCTTATCCTTATCCCAATACTTATCCTAGCCCTTACGATAGCTCTAACCCTAGCCCTAGCCCTTACCCTAACCCCCAGCCCTAACCTTAGCCCTTACCTTAACCCTAGCCCTAACACTAACTCTAGCCCTAGCCTTTACCTTTACCCTAACCCTAGCCCTAGGCCTTACCATAACCCTAGCCCTAAACCTAACCCTAACCCTAACCCTAGCCCTTACCCTAACCCTAACCCTAGCCCTTATCCTAACCCTAGCCCTAACCCTAGCCCTGACCCTAGCCCTAGTACTAACCCTAATCCTAATCCTAGCCCTAACCCTAGTACTACCCTTAACCATAGCCCCAGCCCTAGCCCTGCAAAATGACCAAGTAAAGTACAGAATTGTCGCTTCAATAGAGATAAAAAAGAAAATTAATCATCAAGTCGTTGTGTACATTTACTCTTAACATCGGGACGATTCGTAAAATGAGTTAAAAAACATCACACAATTATTCGACTGGTGATGAATAGGGACCTTCCAAGAAGAACCACAGTTTTCTAGGGACAAATTATTTTACCAGATACACAAGCTTTTCCTTAGCTCATGGTTACTTTCATTTCAACCACTAGATGGCAATTGACTTGATGATTAATTTCCCTCTCCATCGTTCATAAAAGTGACATCATTTAATCGGCTATACCAATAAAGTTTTTGGAATGCGACACAATTTCCTAGATCGTGTTCCAATAACAAATTTCCATTTTCTGTCGGATGTGTTGCCATAAAAACATTGCAGAATCAAGATAGACCATTTTCACCAGACGGATTTTCGCAGACCGTGTACCGACAGATCCCACCACCGACACCCCAGTACAGCACCACCGGTTGAAAGCTCCCATTCCAAGAAACCACGTAATTAATTGTGATTTTCAAAAATAACAACCCCCTTTGCTACCTGTCGTCACCAATCCATAGCGTAACCACGGCCCCGGGCCCCCACTACATACCCCGCCGTCACCCCCGCCCCGCCTTGTTTTTGCTGAAGCCACAGCCAATCCTTACCTGCCACCTGTCTTAGAAACCTTAAATACACACCCATTCTTTGGGCTGTGTAAGCACTGTCCTGGAAGGGTCGTGAGCGTGCATGGGCATGTGAGCGTGCACGAGAGCATCCTCAGGGGTGTACTGTGGTGTGGACAAGGGGGGTCGGAAGAGGGGGTGCACATAGAACAAGGGGTTGAGACACAAGAACAGATCCTACGTTTGCAAAGAATACCAGAGGTATAAACCAGAATCTGGACTCATTAAATTCAAGTCCCAGCAAGTCACGTATGAGTAACAGAAAAAGACGACAGGAAGAACTTGTTTCAGAGCCTCTGGGGCAGAACCCGGCGCCTGACAATACACACCCACAATAGGGGGGTAGATATGGATTCCACAGCGAGTCACTTCAAACTCACGCGGAGATTTCGGATTCAGCGGTGGAACACCAGAGTCAAGAAGTCTCACCTGGTAACCCTGCACGGCGTTGATGAGGTCTTTGACTCCGGCGCTGTTGTAGGTCAGACCCGGCATCCGCATGAGACCCCCGGGGGACGAGAGGGATGAGGGGGAGGGGAAGTAACCTAATGTGGTGGGAGAGCCAGGTGGACTGAAGGGGGGGGAGAGAAAAAACAACTTAAGTCACCACCTTCAAAACCGTTTCGAGCTCATTACGAAGTTCTAGAGATGACGCCCTCGTCAAGTCAAATATGTGACTAACACCTTTCCCTCCCTTCGCTTTTCAAACAGCGCCCATCCCGCGAGTCAACATGGAAGGAGGTCCGGTAGCAGCGCCGCTTCGTTTGCCCTTCATCTTATGCGGTTTGCGCTCGGCGTGAAAATTACACGGCGTGAGTTTTTACAGGCGGAGAAACAATCCCATTAAAACTTGAGTCGGTGAAATAAAAGGTTTTATCTGGAAGTTTTCCAAAAACGACTACAGAAGTTGACATTTATTGCATAATTATAACGAATAATAAAAGCTAATTTATTAGCATGTTCTTCGCTAGTAGAATTCAAACACAAAAAAGTTAAATCCCATTTGCAAAAAATAAAACCTGACACAGATAAACAGGTTTTTCTTGAGAGTAATAGAGGCTATTAATTTAAAGCAACATTCTCCGACTGTTTTCGTACCATCACGACTGTTAGCATTATTAAGCTACTTTGTTCTACATCGCTCAGTGATGTTGACACTATCTTTCGTAAATGTTACCGTTTTTTGTTGCGTACTTATAGGTTCCGCTAGGTTAGCTTTGGCTAGCAGCATGTAATGGTGTAACATCTTAATGTTAGCACTGTTGCTACGTTCAAAAAGAGAGATGTATTGCAGACTTATTTTAACTAAATATCAAAGTTTATATCTATGGATATATTTCGATGAATATACACCAAATCTTAAACTATTGTTTTGTGTCATTATTATGATTTTACAGCTCAAAGACAAAAAGTGACGTTAGCTTATCTAAGCTAATGTAAGCTAGTTTTTCTTTTGAACAAGCTAGCTTTTAAAATGTACTTCAAACATACAGTTACAAAATGTAAGCTGTAGTTTTAATAGATAATGATTCACTAACTGATTCAATTTAGTTTCCTTTTTTTTGTTGTTTTTTTCAACCATCTTTTTAATTCGAAATGTACCCATTAACACATTTTTTTTTCCATTAGGGAGACAATAAATGTTAAATTAAAATTGTATTTACAACAAAGTAAATTAATGGTTGATTAAAAAATATATATTTTCATCTTAACGATTTTCGGAAAATACTCCATTTGCAGGAATATTAAAAAAAACTGCAAAAAATGTTCAAGTTTGTATTGGCACATATATACTTCCCTATAAGCCGAGTAAGCTATACAATAACATATGTATATATATATATATATATTTTTTAGTAGCAAAAACGACTTTATCTACAAAGGAAAAAATAATAACATCAAATAAAAAGACACAAAATAGCTGAGGTTAAAATAAAAGAAGATAAATGCCTTCGTAATAAACTTAAAATAACAAATGCATTTCAGGATTGTTTTGAACAGTAAAACAACATAAAAAAAAGCTAAAAATACACAAAAATGTTTTAAGTTTCCTCTAAAATTCTCAAACTAATAAGCGAGTGACTCGACGTTTAT
Organism: Callionymus lyra; assembly: GCF_982586985.1. Taxonomy (NCBI): domain Eukaryota; kingdom Metazoa; phylum Chordata; class Actinopteri; order Syngnathiformes; family Callionymidae; genus Callionymus; species Callionymus lyra. Next base: position 14,633,870 of record NC_141834.1, read on the forward strand.
TTTGATTTTAATGGTATTTGACGATCTGTATTTTGACTCATCCAAAGTCACGTGACGTACCTGGGGTAGTAGGCGGTGTAGTTCATGTAGAGCTGAGCTGAAGGGTAGAAGGCGTGGCCCGGCTGCAGAGGACGTGGAGCCAGCAACACCTGCCCAAGAGGAGGGTAAATGGCCGTGGGATCCGTGGGCAGAACCGTCTGGGCCGGAGCGAACGAGTAGGACGGCGGAGACAAACCTGGACGAGGAAGAGGACGCGAGGAGAGAAACTTAAAACCCTGGGAGGACATTCGTGAAGTGCAAACAAACGCAGACTGGTTTTTCCTTGCATGTGATTAACCAAATACCTTTGAGCAACTCACATGAAGACATTCAAGCTAAATTATTTTCATCCTCGAGTCAAAATTTGGTTAGTTTTCGTACAAGTTTCTAATCTATTTTTATTAAGAAGAGTTCGGCCATCGTTAATGAACAGGTAAACTTACTGCATTAGTATTAAAATTGTTTTATTTTGCTGATTATTTGAATGTTTTTATTAATAACCTTCTAGTAATTAAAGATAAAAATGAAGTCTCTATACAAGAACACAATCATTGACTTCTTTATATATATTTTTTAAAACACTGGTGTTATCTGGCAAGAAATATTTAAGTCAAAATGTTTTTAAGTTTGTTAAAATAACCATCATGTTAAAAATATGTCTGTGTACAGATATTTATTTTAGTGTTTCTCTGCATATGATCGTCAGCGGATGTATATCAGTGTCATCACAATATTGACTGGTTAGCTTAAAATGTTTAAACTTTAACTTTTTTTAATGGAAATGTTGTTTTTTAAGCATTTTATATTTATTAAGTTAAATAATTTGCATATTGAAAAAGTTACATTTGTTTTTATTGAATTATTAATTTAAATTATTTGTTATTGATTTAAAAAATATGTAATTAGATTTATTTTTTAAAACATATAGTTAGATATTCTTATTTAAAATTTAAAAAATACATTTTCTAAATGCAATATTTTTTATTTGTAGCTTTTTATACCCAATGTATACGTTATATTTTTTTAAATATTCAAAATTAAAATTAAATTTTCCTTTTAAATATATAGAAATCCAACCTTTAATATAGAAATGATTAATTGTATTAATAAAATAAAATATTAAACAACAACAACAGCAACAATGTAATAAAAATAAATATAATTCACGTTCAAAATGTTCAGTGTAACCATTGATTAATGTCATAACACTGATATTCTTCCACAATTCAAGTTTAGAGAATTTTCAGAATCAGAAACTTTAATTTCCAGGTTGTTTTTTCCTAAGATGTCTGGGCACCAGCAGCTCTAGCAAACCTCCTCACGTTTAGAAAGAGACTCTCTAGAGAGGATGAACCCACAGCCTGAAATCATATCTGAGAAGGTCGGAGAGTCGTAAGCTTCAAATTTCATTTTTGATTTTTCTTAAATTTCCAGGTTTTTGTCGCTCACACCGTCCTCACCCCGTCAGATGTTTAGAGATCATGAAGATGAAGAATCATTTCTTTTCAATGCATGCCGACAAGAAAACATTTTGAATTGAGAAGATCTAAACACTCACACACACACATTTAAATGTCACATCTCACACACACACACACACACGTCTAGATTGGTGAAAATCCCAAAAGTCCTGCAGGAGACCACCTACCCTGCAGTCCCGAAGCACCCCAGCTCCCAGCAGCACTTACGTCTGGACTTACATGGCGGTGGGCTGAGCCCCGTCCCACTCCGGCTCCGGGGGTGTGTGTGTGTGTGCGAGAGCGAGCCCCCCATCAGCACCAGGCCCATCTCCTCGGCGCTGCACGGGAACACCTCCACGTAGCGGCTGTTGGCGCCGCGCTGGCTGGACATCACCTGCTTGTGCAGGCGCTGGGAGGCCAGGATCGCCCGGTCCGGCGAGACCATCTGGATGAAGCAGTCCCCCGATGGTCGACCCTGGAGGAAAAAGATCCCGGATATAGTGACCCCTGGGTGAGTCATGGGGGCGGTGCTGGTGGTGGGGGTCTCCTCTCCCCTACCTGCTGGTTGAGGACCATGTGAACCCCGTGAGGTCTGATGTCGAGCGTGAACTCGCCCAGGAAGTTGAGGATGTCCTCGATGACGGCCGTGTAGGGCAGACCCCGGAGCCGCAGGCAGTCCCGGAGGCCGCCAGGAGGGGGCAGGAGAGAGACCGTGGGCAACATGGACACCAGCGGCGCGGGAGCGACCGGGATCAGAGGGGCCGAGGAGTACCGGTTCAACACCTAGAACAAATAGACACAAGTTAGAAAAGCGCCTGCAGCGAAACATAGAAAAAACTCTCTCTCAGCAAAATCGTGTGAAACATTGAGAAGAACCTTTTTGCAAAATGTTAGCGACACACCCTCATATCTTACTGATAGACTTAGTTTTAAACGAGTGCAAGTTAATACACATCATTTAACCTTTTACACAACAAAAAACAAAAAAAACATGCATCAACTAGAGGAATTGCATTTCTAGAGATAAATACAGTGTGAATGTTGAATCTGAATTAATGCTTGAAGTATTTGTATTCAAAGTAAGAATGTAAACAGTTGAAATGATGCCATCGAGAAGAAAGAATGATGAGAAAACATTGAAATAAACTGAAAACGGTTGAGAAGAAGAAAAAATTAAGAAAATTAGGAAGAATATAAAGAAGGGGAAGAAGAAAAAGAAGAGAAGAAAGAAAAAGTAGTAGAATTTGTAGTAGAAGTAGAAAGAGTAGTAGAAGTGGGAGTAGTAGAAGTAGAAGAAGTAGAAGAAGTATTAGTAGGAGTAGTAATAGTAGTAGAATTAGTAGAAGTGGGAGTAGAATTAGTATTTGAAGTGGTAGAAGTAGTAGTAGAAGTAAAATAAGTAGTAGTAGAAGTAGAAGAAGTAGTAGAATTAGGAGTAAATGTAAAATGAGTACTAGAAGTAGTATTAGAAGTAAAATAAGTAGTAATAGAAGTAGTAGAAGTAGTAGTAGAAGTACAATAAGTAGCAGTAGTAGTAGAAGTAGAATGCCTTCAGCATTCACACAAAAAGAAAAATGTACCAGTTCAGTTGAGGAAAACAAAAGGTGTCACATGTGAGACGCTCTATATTGAGGCATTTCAAAGAAAGAACAAATATTGTATACAATGTATTTACTATTGATTATTTATTTCTAAAAGTCGTTTTGTTTAAAAAAAAGATTTATTTTCTCGCAACATTATCATTCATAATTACTCAAAAATAACCTGTAAACTAGTGAAAATGAGTAAATGTATTTATTATTTTTATATATACGTTTTTATCTGAAGGTCTTCCATGAATATAATGTCGACATTTAACTGGTCTGTGTTGCAAAATCCCGTGATTGCTTTTAACAAGTATTTATTTATGTTTGTTTCAAATAACTCGGACACCAACATGTTTACATTAACTGTAAACAGATGCACCATCAGAAGAAAAAAGGGAAACTTTGATGGAACTGAAGATTCTTTCCATTACTTATTCATTCATTCATTTTCTTTACTGCCTATTCATTTATGGGGGTCACGGGGGACACCCTGGACAGGACACCAGTTTGTCGCCGGGCAGACCGCCATTCACACACACACTCATACCTATGAACAATTTCCTAAAGTTTTCAATCAACCTCTGCATGTTTTTGGACTGTGGGAGGAAACCGGAGTACCCGGAGTAAACCCACGCGACACGTGAAGAACATAGAAACTACACACAGAAAGGTCACACGCTGGCCTGACCTGGAAGCGAACCGGCAATTTTTAATGATAATAATGATCTAATTATTGTTCATTATTATGGTTGTATATATTTATATAAAAATGTGTAACGTACGTGTTATTATTCGTATGTTTTGTAACGTGATAATGACGCCATCAGGCCAGTAAGAATTGGCAAACATCGCACGAGGTCAAAAGGAAATACAGAGTGAAGTTAATAAAGATAAACACTTGGCGCCTCCGCCCTTGAGCAACAACCCCAACAGGTGGAGTGAACCGACACACCCTAACATCTGCAGTGCAAACAGCAGAACTACGTGAAAGTATCCTGCTCGCCTCCCTTTAAAAAAAAAAAAGTATCCGGAAGTACCTGTTGGACTTCTGCCGCCGTGCTCTTGAAGAGCTCGATGTACCTCCGGCCCAGGATCTCCTTGTGCTTCCTCAGCGCACACTGGGCGTGTTCCTCGCAGGCGAACAGCACGAAGGCGTCGCCGGTGGGGCGCCCGTCCGGGTAACGCACGAACAGGATCCCGTCCTTGCCGCCGCTGACGGGACACGTCTCTTTGAGGCCGTCGTCCGGCGAGAAGAAGGTCAGGACCTGCTCGTGGGTCGCCGTGAAGGGGAGACCCCGCATCCTCACGATGATCTGGTCCTCGCGGGACAGGAACACGGCCACCTCGTTGGAGGTTCCTGGAGTAGAACAATAGAATTATCTTACTTTGATGGTACAATGTTATAAATATATTTTATTTATATTTACTCAGTACTGGAGTCACAATATATTCAGTGAAAATTAAATGGAAAGAATGTGAGCGAAAGACTTCTACAGCAGCTTGTGAATGAAAATCTCAACAATTTACACAATTTATATGGAAAATAAACAATTATCAAAGCTTGGACACAGTAAATGGAGTAAAGAAATAATGTAATTATACTGTAATACCAACATCTCTATATTGAATTTAAAGGGTTTTCATTAAAAGAAAAAACATCATATAGATAAATCTTTAAAAATATTGAATTTAGAAAACGATCTTTGTTCTTTAAGAATATCAAACTCTATATAAAAATCATTAATTTTGAAAATATTTTAATACAAAAATTAAATTATTATTAGTACAAAAAAATCAAATTAAATGAAAACATAAGTAACCTTTTAAAAATATTGAATTAAATGATTTAAAATAAATAATAATTCGGTGCTAAAGAAATTCAATACAAAAAATAAAATGAAACAAATTAGAAGATTTCACATTTTAAATTCATCCATTTAATATTCTGTTAGCACTGATATACTTCCGTTTAAATCAAGTAAGAAATATAACTTTCTTTTGGTAGCAAAAACGAAATAATATATATACAGAAATCAATAGACACAAAAGCAAAAGAAGGTCACGAGATAAATGTCTTAATAACAACCATAAAATGCGAACAAAACACATTTCAGGATTATTTTAAATAAAGCAAACAATATAAACAACTGTTTAAAAAGCTCTTAAAACTGAATATATTAAGAATCTTGTAGATGTTTCATTAATTATACTATAAAATTTAAAATTTAAATTTCATAAAAGTTTTCAAATATGGAGCCGAACTCGTTAACAAAGCTTTTTCTTAAAACATTTTAGTGAATATTTCATTTATAATAAGTAAGTAAGTAATATTTATTTATACAGCGCTTTTCGAGACCAGGGTCACAAAGCGCTTAGACAGTCAAAACAATACTCAAAAAAGTACATACTTTAAAGATCAAGATAATACTGAGAACAACACACAATTCCTGACGTTCAAAGTGCCATTTTAACAACTTAATAGGTGCAAAAACTTGACATAATAAATTAAATCAAACTTGATGTTTTAAAGCATGATTAATGATGATAAATGAAAGCTATAAATTCAATATATCAATAGATATATATTTGCCCTTTGTTATCTCTTTGCACTTTGTTCTTGCTTTCATGAAACTTTCTGTACCTTCCATCGTCTGCTGTGAACTGGGAATCTAAAGTAAGTAAGTAACTAAGTAATATTTGTCAATGTAATCTAATCTAATCTAATCTGGATAAATGTTGCTTTGAATCAACTTTTTGAACCGTTTGGTATTATAATATTTCATTTATAATGTACAATTTCTGACATTCAACTCACCTCCTGCGATCTTCAAGAAGTCTTCGCCCGTTGCTTTGTAAACCTGCAACAAGGAAGAGTTTATTTGGATGTTTTCTTTGTATTTTAACGATTATAGTGGAATATTAGCGACCGGCCGGACCTCGATGTATCTGTTGCCCATGTGATGCTTGTGTCTCTGCAGCGCCAGGTCTCTGTGTTCTTCATTGACGAAACGAACCAGCGCTTCTCCGTTCCTGCGGCCCTGAGCGTTGAGACACAGCGCGGCGCCGCCTCTGCAACGAACCCTCGTCACCATCTTTCTTTCTTTTCTCGCTTCACCGTCTGCGTCTCACTCACTTGGCGATGTTGAGTCCTCGGAAGAAGCGAGCGATGTCCTGGTCCGACGACTGCCAGGGCAGGCCTCGCGCCCGGATCACCGTGTTGTCGCACACTTTCTCCATCTTGCTGCTGCAAAGGGAACCATTAGAAATTTTTCAAATATAAAGTTTGATAACAGAAGAAAAAAGTTGTTTATCTTAAGCAAACACTCACCAGGTGCCGGTTTCAAACTTCTCGCTCACTCTCTCCGGGTTCGAGAACACGTGGTCTGCAGCAAAGATATCGTTTAGACGAGTGACATTATTACGTGAATGACAGGAGTGATTGGAATAAATGATATATAACCGATATAAGTGTAATTTTATTGATATAACAGTAAGAATAGACTAGAAAAAAATATGAATGTAAGGATGATGTATTCTATGTTACGCTTTGTATCCATCTCTCTTTGCCTTATTTCCTTTGATCTATGTCCTTTGTACTTGGTTTTGCACATTGTTCTTTTATCATGTCTACTTTGAACTGGAAACCAATAAAGTCTATCTATCTATCTATCTATCTATCTATCTATCTATCTATCTATCTATCTATCTATCTATCTATCTATCTATCTATCTATCTATCTATCTATCTATCTATCTATCTATCTATCTATCTATCTATCTATCTATCTATCTATCTATCTATCTATCCATCAGTCCATCTATCCATCCATCTATCCATCCATCTATCTATCCATCCATCCATCCATTTATCTATCCATCCATTTATCTATCCATCCATCCATCCATCCATCCTTCCATCCATCCATCCATCAATGTATCTATCCATTTATCTATCCATCCATCCATCTATCCATCTATCAATCTATCTATCTATCCTTCCATCCGTCCATACATCTATCCATCTATCAATCTATCTATCCATTTATCTATCCATCCATCAGTCCATCTATCATCCATCCATGTATCCATCCATCCATCCATCTATCCATTTATCTATCCATCCATCCATCCATCTATCCATCTATCCATCTATCCATCTATCCATCTATCCATCTATCCATCTATCCATCTATCCATCTATCCATCTATCCATCCATCAATCTATCTATCCATCTATTAGGATAAAAAGACGCTTCAGGTTCAAGTCATTTAAATTTTCTGTTACTTAATCAAAGAAGGAAAAAAAAGTTCTTAAATACTAAACATTATTATCCTTCGGCAAATGGTTTAAAAGGAGAACATGTTTTTTCCGTCAGAGGCGATGAGTCACTCGTGTTACATCGACGTGTCATTCTGGTCTAAACAGGTCCTGCAGGGTCTGCACGTTGGTTTTAGTAAGTATTAGCAGTAGTAGTAAAAGTGATTGTATTAGATTATTTGGGTGTAACAAGATTAATTAAAGTGCCATCTTAACAACTTAACAGGTGCAAAAACTTGACATAATAAATTAAATTAAACTTGATCTTTTGAAGTGTAGCATGATTAGTGTAAAAGTGACAATAACGATAATATTGAAAAAAGATGATAAATGAAAGCGATAAATTCAATATATCAATAGATATATATTTGCCCTTTGTTATCTCTCGCTTTCATTAAACTGGCTTTACCTTCTATGTCCTCCTGTGAACTGGGAATCTAAAGTAAGTAAGTAATAATTGTCAATCTAATCTAATCTAATCTAGATAAATGTTGCTTTAAATCAACTTTTGAAGTATTTGGTATTGCCAGGACCACCATTGCTCCTCCGTAACATAAAAGGCATCGTGTTTTTTTTTTTAATGTAGCCATTAGCAATACTCACAAAATTTCTCAGAAAGCAACTCGAGCGCGATGTTCGCCATCGTCCGGACCTGCTGTACGGCCATTTCCGGGGTCATGGCGGCTGTAGGATCCAACGTGGGCGACACATCATCAACAGGTAAACTGAGAGCTGGTGAGGGGGGGGGCGGTCAAGGAAACCAAACATAGAAGATGTACAGAAAGTGTGAATGAAGATGTTAGTTTTCCTGTTTCAGTGCTGTGTTGGGTTGGGGGGAGGGGAGGGGGGGTCACCCTGTTGGATAAACACACTCTCTGCAAGGAGCAGCTATTGTTTCCTTATTTGCATTTCAAAACCTGTAGCCGTGCGGCCAACACCCTCGTGGCTCGTCTCATGTGTGTCAGAATTAAAAACACGAGTAACATCGCAGTCTGAACCCGAAGGATACAATCCGCCATCACGCTCACGTTCAAGCCCTTCGGGTCGGACGTGGGGAAGTGGGTCTGGAACTCTTTCCTCAGGTCGAAGAAGGAGTAGAAGCAGTCCGGGATCAGGATGTTCTAAATAATAAAAAAAAAAAAAAAGGAGATGAGGATGTGAACATGTGGGTTACTGTCTTTTTTTTTTATGGCTTATTTGCTTTTTAAGCAGTGACTTTATGGCCCGCAGGCGCTGTAAGTCCAACTGGGAGAATGTTGTCATCCACAGGTCATGGGCGTGTGCGATCAGACGGGTTTGGAGGAGAAGACGCAAAAGAGAGAGAGAGAGAGAGAGAAAGAGAGAGAGAGAGAGAGACAAACACAAAATCCTCGAGCCCGAGAGAAGGTTCCTGCTCCGGCAAGTGAACATCCGCCCTGGCTCAGAGGCAAACACCCACCCATCTCGCTCACCTTGCTGGCGGCCTCGGGGTGAATCACTTGGCGGATGTGGAGCTGCCCGTCGGTACATAAACACACCGACGTGCCTGCACCTGAGCTGTTCACCTCGTTCGTCAGCTGCAGGTGAAACTGCAGACGACATAAGCAACATTAAAACGTGATTTTAAACGAGAAACGTGTATGAAATTAAAGCGTTTGTTTACCAGATTCAAAACAGACTCCAGGTTGGTGGCCGTGAAGACGCAGTCGGCTCCGGACACGTTCTCTTCTTCTACTTCTATTTCTTCTCCTTCTTCCACCACGCTCTCCTCCACTGCATCCTCCTCTTCTTCTTCTTCTTCTTCTTTCTCTTCCTCCGATGACAGTTCTGGCTTCACCAGGATCTCATTGACTCGCCCCAACTGGTTCCCCAAAAAAACACAAGTATAGTTTAAATATATTGAAAAATAATCATTAAAAAACAATGTAAAACTGATGCTTTAAAGTAAAAAATGTCCTTATTTTTGATTAAGCTAAACCCCGCCTTCGTTTTTCACTTGTTGTTTTACCTTTTTGTTATTTACATCCACCTGCTGCCAAACCAACTGAACTAGTTCCTTCTCGTCCGAGCCCAGCAGGTCACCGCTGGCGCCAGATGTGGCGGCGCACAGCACCACCAGGTAGTCTACCTGCGCCGTCATCTCGAGCTCGATCGACACCAAAACAATGACGGGAAAAAACAAAAAAAAAGAAACAAAAAAAAAACTACGTCAAAAAGCGCTGAATAATAATCCGAAAACGACGAGGTGCGCGAGGAGGACGAGACTTCACGACACCTTTGACCCCTGAACTCAAAGGTGAGCGCAGTTTGTTTTTGTCTTTAAAAAACAATGAAAATAAAAGAACTAGGAGCTTGTAAAGTAGTTCGCGGATCCTCCTGCAGCCACCATCGCGGAGAAATGGCTGAACGATCCCAGCATTTGTACTGAGGCTACCTGTGGGACCACGTGACCGCACCTGTCTCCGCCCCCTTTCAGGTGCCTCAGAAGGGTTTGGTACGTGGCAGAGAAGTGGAGGTGAAAATAAACGACACAATTATGACAATTGTTTTTTTTTTTGTCGTGTGGATGTAATGAAACCTGTTATGGCTTGTTCTGGTTTATTAAAAAAAAAATCCAGATCAGTGTGTGCGATATTAAACAAAAAAAGAAGCGAAAATGTTGAAATAATATAATAAAATAAAGCTATTCTTTTTATTGCATTTTCTACAAATCTTTCTACATGTTTTATTTAAATCTTAAATAAAATCACTTTTTTTCCACAAATTTATATATACTATTTATTATTATTATTACAGACCAGGGTCACAAGGTGCTTATAAAACAAAACCATACACGGTTAAAATGTATTTTTATATTCACTTAAATATTATTCAGTACAAAACATACTCACAAAAAGTCCGAAAATAATACGAATTTAGGGACTAGAGTTAAATAGTCGATGCAAATACAAAATAAAGTTGTTAGTTTCGAGATGACCTCATGACAGGTCACATGAATAAAGAATGAATTTTGCTCAGGTCTGGTCTAAAAAAGTTTGGGTCTTTTGTAGATAATCTGGTTCTCATCGTCTTTATTTTATATAATTTTATATTATAATATTTTTAGTCAATGGAAATACAAAGCGAGATATGGATTAAAAGCACATATTCTAGATAATAATACAATATAAATAAGGTTTAATACAAATAATATCATGGCTTAACTAAAACAAATTACATTACATTTAATAATCTGTGGTTACTTTATATGGACTCTTTAAATATTTAACATTTGGGACTCTTTATATTTAACATTAGATTGGGGCAATAGGTAACAAAAACATTAATACCCACACGTTTTAGATAGGATGTATGTACTCTGAATTGTATACACTTTAGACACTTACCTAAAGTAAGTAATAGTTATTTGTAAATCACCTTTCTAGTTCCCTTAAAATAAGGGAAAAGCACAAATAAGAATGTCTTAAGATGTTTCCTTAAGTTGTCAGTAGACTCTATCAAACCCACCTTCTACAATGTGAACGAAATAACTGCAACTAAAAGCAATTTGCTCTAGGAGATTTAGAAAGTTTATCTGATCCTGATATAAATGCAGATATCATCAGCCAAGAAATATTTAATAACATCAATCAACAACAATAAAATAACATAAATATAATATCTATAATGTTAACATAAATGTTGTTATAAATGTTGTTTTAATTAATTATACATATATAATTTTATCAGCCCTCAAAAGCAATAATATTTAGAGGATAGAATTCTTAAGGTTTTATGGAAAAATAATATAATTCATAACATTTATTAAAATATATATATATAACTAAATAAAATAAAATATCTGCGATGCAAATAATAATTGAATACATATTCGTAATCGAAATATTGATAAATTAGACCTTATTAAAAAATAACTTTTTTCCTAATGTTTATATTTTTCTCTCACCACTGTACGTGACCCGGAAGTTTTTGCTGCGGCACCAGTAGTGGTTCCGGGCCCCTGGCAACTGAAGCGATGGCGGGGGATTCTTCAGTTGAGCTTCTTTTTATTGATACATTCAAGCACCAGAGTGCAGAGGTACTTTCATTTCTCTTCCACACTAACACCGCCATGGTCTGCACGAACAACCGTAAAGGTTTTTTCTTTAAAAGCGACGTAGAATGCGCAGCGACCCATGTAGCATGCTAAGATTAGCTACTGTCTAACTAGCGGTAAACAAACGTGTTTCCTTTCTTGTTAAAAACTGATAACACGCATTAAGTGTGTCCTACGTGTCTTTTACGTTACACTTAAACTATACATTTAGCATAGAATTATAAAACTATCTTTCCTTTGCACATTTACGAGGTGGTAAATGTGTACATTTGCGCTGGTGTTTATATTCTGCTCTCCAATGATATATACTTTGTATTTGTATCTACTAGTTGACCAATGTGGACGTGGTTCGCTTCCCGTACGGTGTGCTGGTCACCGAGGTCCGGGTTATCCCTCCAGGAATCAGAGTTCACAACAATCTGCCCGAAAACAGGGCATTTGGGTGAGAACTCAACAAACACACCGACATATCTTTATTGTGGTCACTGCTCTTCTTCTGCTCTTCAAGTCATTCTTTTCCTGATAGTGACCACTAGGGTTATCACATTACCAACATTTTAGTTATGATACCAATACCATTCAATGTTATCGGTAATTCAAAACCTTTAGATACCATGCTTGTATACAAAGAAGCCTTTACTTTAAAGTGCACAAAAATGATGATGCTAACATTTTCTTGCATATAGATGCACAAATAAACAAAACCAACACATACAGTATTATACATTCAAACATGTGATGAGCAGCCATTAAGTATTATAACTGACCGAAACATTTGACTTATAAATGTGCAAATAAAAAAGAAAATCGACAAATCGTATACATTCTGAAAGTTGTGCTTTAAAAAAGAGAACATCTGTGTCTTATAAATGTGTGTATAACTAACCGAACACTCAACTATTATACGTTCAAACAGAATGGATGAGCAGGCTTCAAGTATAAAAAGAACACACATTTTCAAAGATTTCCGTGACTCTCTTGCTTCTGGTCAGTGTCTGAATTTTACTGTAAAGAAAAAAGGAAAAATGAAGTAAATTAAAAAAAAAAAACAATGAGCCCAGCAACCCTTCGGAAAGAATCTCTTAAGTTTATGTAATGTAAGGATTAGAAACGTAGACGTCTGTAGTGAGTGTGGCTGTAGTGAAGTATTGTTCAGATAAAATAGTTTGTTCGTTGTTACTTTAACTTTAAGTTATATCAAACTGAAATCCACTCCACTTGGTCCCTTTGAAACAAGCCAGGAAGAGTTTCCTCTGTTAGTTTCCAAACTTCAGAGACATGTTTGCATGTTTTAAGGGTTAATAATTACACCTCTTTCATCTGCCTGGTTTCTTAAATATTTTCAAATCTGACTCGACTGGCAGGTTTATCAGTAGGACGAGGTGTTTCGCCTTTTCATCGGTTGCTTTTTTTTTGCGTGCTGGTTCTGAGTTTGTACCAGGCGACTAGATGTTGCCGTACTAACTTAAAGTGATTGTTTCTCCAACACTTAGATGTCCCTTATTATCTACTCGCCCTCATCACAACTAAGGGTCGGGATCAACTTTGTGGTTATTAATGTCTTCATGGAATTACTTGCAGAAATGTTTATCCATTTGTCAGTAGGGACCAGTGCTCACTTTTAAACTTTCAAAACGTCCAAATACCGCCATACATCTCAAATGTCCCTCTTGTATTGAAGCCTGGGCATTAAAAATATATATATTAAGACGTCTTTATTTTAAGCTTGTTTGTAGCAGAATCTCCCAGTGTCTCAGTTCACAGCTTTGCTGGTGTTTAGAATAGAAATTGTTCACATGCTAGAATTTGTACATACATTTCTTAATAGGTGACTTGCATATTCATTTCTATATTTAGAAGGTAATGTAATAAACAGTTAAATTGTCAGGTCCGTGTTAAGGTTTAGAATAGTTGGCCTCATACATATTGGTGTATCGAGCACCAACCATTTGGATTTATTTCAATAATATGCTGGTGCTAGATGTGCCCAAACATACTAAAGCACCCTCGAGGAAGAAACAAAATGGTACAATTTAGTGCAATAACTTTATAATGAAAGGCTAGTTAAATTTTTAAAATTAAAGACAATTATTTTATAGACTATTTCAATGCGTTTGTAAAAGTGTTCCTGCCTTAAAGCAAAGCCCTTCCTACTGATTTCTTTCCTGCAGTTTAGTGTTGCATTGTATTTTATCCTTAATATTGTTGATGATCTTTGGTGCCATTTAATCAATAACTTCATACAGTGAAGCAGAGGGAAAGTGTTATTTCCCCACAAAATATATTTGCTTCTCTGCATTAATCTATATTTCCTTGACATTTGTGTTTTGAAACCATGTAGATTGAATGTTATAAGCTCTCCTGACAATTTACATTTTCAGTGCAGTTTCATCCCCAATTAATCAGGCAACGCTTGTTAGTCCATAATCCGGTTATTACCTTGATGAGCAGGTTTTCTGCACACTTGAAAATATCACCAGTAATTCTATGTGAGAAAGTAAACATTCAAGAACGTATGCAAATAATGTCAGGTTGAGTAAGATCCAGTTAATATTTGTATATTAGTAAGTTGGGTAAATGTACATCTCAACGTATAATTAGCTTTACCAGGTGCTTTTTTTCTCACAATAATCAAACAATTTTTATTTGTTTTTAGGTTATTCTTCATGTTTTTAAAGTTATTTAGCCTACAATTCTCTGATAAATACATTACATGTATGTGTTTTTGACATGTTTCTCATTTTGACATTTCTGCATGTTCCAGAGAAACCTCTCCACATGCCTTTCAGTTGGAGATCTTCTTCAACAATGTGCTCAAACCAAATAGTTCCAGCTTCCACAGACTCGGCAGGTAAGAGCAATCTTCGTTCTTCCCAGACTAGATGGATAGAACTTCACTAATCCCTTGGGAAAATTCCGTTGGAGAATTTGGGGAAACTAGCTCAGTGCTTCAGCACAATCTCTCCTCATTCTTTCACTCGGTGTCTCAGAGCGTCTTTGAAAGTAAGTTGAAGGCACCGGTGTCTGTTTGACCTGTAGAACCAGTCGTGGAAGCACCTGAGCCCTTTTCTCTGAGGCCAGTGGGGTGTGTGTGCGCGCACCCACCCATATTCAAGTCTCTTTTGTTTCTTCAGGCTCTTCAACAGGTCTCTCCAGAAACTCAACCACACCCACGTGCTTGTAACAAAGCCTAGTGGACGGAATAAAAAAAAAAAAAAAGACGAGTAGAGGAAAGTTCAGGTTTTAAGCTTTCAGTGTAACCGTATAATAATGCTAGAGGAGTGTTCACTTGTGTCGCCGACCTTAGAAGACATCAGAACCTCTTGTCACACCCTGAAATAATCTCTCTCAGGAACGTGGTATTTGTTATGCAGTTCATGTATTGCAGCTACAAATATAAGTCGGTCTCAGCGAAAATATGAATGCTATGTGCTTGTTATAACAACTCAAAACTAGGTGTGATAATTATTTTATATTAACTTTCTCTGTTTGTTGCTGTGTTCGGAGTAACGCGTTATTAGGTAATGCGTTACTTTTGGCGATAGCAACTTGTGTAACTAGTTACTTTGTCAAATGCCATCACAGGTTCATAATGACTAAGCATGCTTGTTACTTGTTACTTCAAGTGCGTATCTCGGGAACACAGTTTTTTGGTTGACGCAAAGCAAACGTCTCGTTCATCCGTCATCTCGCAATCATAAGGTTGTGGCATCATCAAAAAAAGATTTTATTTATTAATGTTTTCTGTATTTATTATGTACAGTATGTATGTATATACAAATACTTTGTTGTAGACAACTTTACTTTAATTTTATTTTGCATGAAACCTTTTCTAATTTCTATTATATGTAATACTACCTCCTTGTTTGATATTTATTTAGTTAGGATTTGTTTAATTAATGTATTATTTTTCCTATTTTCCTGAATTTACAACTAAGTTTTCAATTATTTATTTTTTTGCTCTGCATCTAACACTACACTGGCCAGAAAACTTTGACAGAAATTTGACATTCTCCCTCTCTGGCAAGTTACTTTCAAGAGTAACTAATTACTTTAAAAGTAAATCACCCCACACTGCCTATATGGAGTCAGAATTTTGATTGTTTCTTCAAGTAAAAACATTCCCAAACCACTTTATCTTTCCTCACAGTTTGGAGTATGATGAGAACAAGTCCATCGTATTCAGACCAAGTGGGAAGGTAAGACGTGATTAACCATTGATCATTATGATCAACCATAAATTGAACAACTTTTTTTTTTAAACACACGTAGGTGAACACAGACGGCCTGGTGCTCCGTGGCTGGTACACGACTCTGACCGTGGCTGTGTACGGAACAGCCGAGCGCTCCCACGGACATGGACACAACCAAGGGTCGCCTCCACCGCCTCCTCCTCCACCGCCTCAACAGACGGCTGGGTCCAAACGCATGATCAAACAGGGTAATTCAGGTATTTAACTTCTCAATTATTTTGTGAAACTTAATTTTCTTGTTCTACAGAGTGGGAGAAAGAGGAACAGTACAACGGTAGCCCCCCCAGGCCTGCACCAAGAGGGCCACGTACCCCACCTGGACCTCCACCACCTGACGACGACGATGATGAACAGGTTCCCGCAGGAGGTCAGAAGAAAAAAAAGTTTTCTTTGTATCACAGACGTGAGGTCGCCCACTTACAATCCATCTGCGACCACAGCTGCCGGCATCGTAAAAGAGGAACCGAGCGAAGGGCGAGAAGACTACCTCGAGGCCGTCTCCCCGGAGAGATCTCTGCCAGCCGACGAACCCTACTCTGATGCTGATCCGGAGGAAGAGTGCGACGAGGACGAGGAACACGATGAGCAGGAGGAGGAAGACGACGCCAGAACGGAGGGCAGCGTGCCGGAGGAAGAGGAGGAGGAAGATGATGAGGGTGAGGACGATCAAGAGGAGATGGAGGAAGGTAGGGGTGTCCTTGTAAAGGAGCCGGAGCGTCTGCAATCCCAAATGGAAATAGTGGATTTAAATCCATTTGGGTGACGTTTGGAGAGAGTGTGTGGCATGCTGCCTTCATCCAAAGCTGCTGGAAGATAAACTTCGTCCGAAGCTTATGTGCATGTTAACATGCTCGCTGTTGCAGCTCACGCGTGTTCTCTTGCTGCATGTGACGCTGTGTGCTTGACGTGCGATAATGTCTGAGTAGATCTGACATGTATTGACTGAACATCAGTCCTCGTATAAAGTGCCATGGAAATATTGAATGTGCTTAACGTTTCAAATGTTGAAATGTTGTATTAATTTATTATTTTTTTAATAATTAAAATATATAATTTCTATTTTGAAATGTTGAATACATTTTTTTTTTATAAATATTTAATTAGAATATTCTCAAAATTAATTTAATAAATTAATTAATAACTGTTTGTTTTTTTTACACCTAGAGTTTGATATTTTCGTTCCAATAATTATAAAAACATTTTCTAAATTCAATAATTTTTTAATGCAAAGCCTTTTAAATTTAATATAAAGATGTTTTGTTTATGTAGCGCTTGCAATTTTTAAAAGTAATTTAATCCAATCATATCTATATTGAGAGGTTAAATTAGTTTTTTCGTTTTGAAAATAACATTTGGAAAATTGCATATTTTCTAAAGCAATACATTTTTATTTACACAAAAGTTAATATTTAAATAATTATAATAATTATCCAAAAATTAAATTTAGTATTTCCTCATTCATAGCCTTTTAAATTGAATGTAAAAATGATGGCACTATAATTCTTACATTTCAATCACTACAAATTAAATTACTTACAAAGAAATGCAACTTTTCAATATAAAAATGAATTAATTCAATTGTTAAAATAAAAAAAATACCCTTTTAATTTGAAATAATTTTCAACATTTCAAATCTTAAATTCGACCAGTCAGTGTTCTCATGGCACTGATATACCTTCTATATAAAAGTTATACGTGGAACGTCTCATTTAGCAAAATTATTTTATTAATTTGTATTTATCTCATTGTTTTTCCCCTCATCTTCGACCAGGTGACGACGGCTACGAACAGATCTCCAGCGACGAGGACGACCTGGACAACGGCAGCTTCAAGATCCCTTCCTTCGACATGGACTACACCCCAGAGGACATGGAGTCCGTCCCGCCGGTGCAGTACGACCCCTGCGAGAGGGAGCTCAGACCTCTGGTCTTCTTCACGCCTCCTTACAAAACGCGCTTCGACGTGTCCGGGAAAGCCGGCGCGGAGGAGTCGGGAGACGTCAGCGGCGAGGAGGAGGACGCCGTCGTGCAGCTCAAGGAGCTGATTAGAAGTATCGGGGGTGACAGAGACACACGGTGGGTCAACGCCCTGGAAGAAGCGCCAGGGATTTTGACCAAAGCCCTGACGTCCCTAACTAAACAAGCGGAGACTGAGATGGAGGAAAATGTCAGCGTTCTCGCAAAGTGGGCGGTTCAAGCGCTCAGTATGGACGTGGCCATAACGCAACCCATCGCCCTGAACCTCAGACAACTCAAGGCTGGGGCCAAGATGGTCTCTTGCCTCGCCGAGTATCCCCTGGGCTTGACTAAACTGCTGCGAGAAGGCGCTCTGAGTGTTCTGCTAGAGCTCCTCCATGCGGACCATGTTTCGTCCACCTTAAAGCTAAGCACTCTGAGAGCTCTTGACGCCCTCATTAGTGCCCCTGCTTGTGTGGAGGCTTTCCTGCATGCTGGGGAAATGGAGAAAAGTGGCTACCAGGTTGGTTTCTGTATAAGCTGGGGCCGCAGCTGTCATATCATCATTATGAATTACTAAACAATGTTCTTTTATTTCTCGATAGCATTTAGTGGAATTGTTCCTGCGTGAAGAAACCGTGAGGGTCATCACCGCTGGCAACGCCATCTTGCAGAAGAGCCACGCGTATGAGGTTTTGCTTGACCTTCAAACCTCTGCAGCTGCATGGAGTGAACCTCAGCAGGTAAATGTGCAACAAAACAATCTTGTTTATTGTTACAGTAAAGTTTGAATTAATATTTGGGGGAGAAAAAAGTACTAATTTTATTATCTTTCATCCTAGGAGGAAATGGAGGATGCTGACAGTCCCATGGAAGAGGAGGCGACTCTTGGCTCCTCAGCGGTTAGCGAATCAGAGCTGGACCGACTGGCCGGAGTTTTAGAGGAGCTACATCACCTGCTGGAGACGGCTCCGAACTGTATGGTGCAGCCTCCCGGAAAAGCTTTCCCAACTTCGGCGAGGATAACGGGACCACAGGAAAGAGATGATCCATACCCTACACTGTACAGGTAGATAAAAAGAATAGGTCGGGGTAAATATTGATTTCATTGATTTAGAATAAAAACAGCTGATTATCCGCAGACCATCACAATAACAGAAGTAAAATTGACAAAAGTCACATGACTTGATTTTGTAATATTACAATTAAATTGTAGTTGCCTTTCAAGTATACTGTAACTTTCAGTTACAGTTTTAACAAACGTGTACTCTGCCCTTCACCGGCTGTCGCTATGAGTTTCCTCGGGGGGTGACCCATAGCATTAGCCTGTAAAGGGCAGAGCATGCATGAAGTAGAACTGTTGTTAAAAATTAGGAGAGAAAACATTAATTCAGGACTTTATGAATCGAAAAGATTTAGGAAACTGTCCATGATACCCAGCCCTATAAAAAAAACATTATTTAATTCTCTTAACACTATTTTCCTGCAGGTACATGCATGAATGCCGTCTACTGGAGAGCATAACGGTGGTTCTTTCCGCTGCCGCAGCAGCAGGACACCTGGGTGTCACCCAAGCTGTTCGAGACCTCCTGCGCCTCTTGTCACTCACACAGTCGGGGATGCTTTTCCTGCTGGCCCAACCGACACCCAGCAACCTGCTCCTGCGGCTGCTGGCGTCCCTCACGGAAGCCGAGGGGGAAGAGTCCACGTTCGCGGCGGGAGAGTCGAGCCTCTCCGGGCCCAGCTACGGCGAGGAGGGCTTCAGCGTCTGGCTCATGCAGGCCCTCCACGCTCTCCAGGGGGTGTCGGAGCTCATGAGTCACGTGGCCCAAGGGGGTGAGGGTGGAGTCGGGCTTAAGGAGGGTGACAACCCAGAAGTGCTGGGTCAACTTCACGCTCTCTACTTGATGACCTTCACCTTGACTGGCCGGAGCGCAGTGGCCCATGTTTTCAGTCTGGAAAACAACCTCTCCTGCCTGGTCACCCTTCTTCAGCACCACAGCAAGGACGGACAAGGGTGAGACGCTAAATCATTTCCTATCTCCTCTGTCGTTTTCTTAACCTCCTTTCCACTCGCAGTGAAGCCAAGACCCGTAAAGCTGTGACGTACAACTACGCCTGTATGCTCGTGTTGCTGGTGGTTCAAAGCTCCAACGAACTGAGGATGATGGAACAGTTTGCCGTGCCGCTCTTGGCTTTAACCAAAGCTGATGACGGCAATGCAAAGTTGCAGGGTAACATTAGAAACCTTTCAGATTTCATTCTGCACGTCGAGCCCATTTGATGATGCGACTTTTCTTTGTGTTTTCAGAGCTGAGCAAATGGCTGGAGCCTCTAGAGAAAGTACGCTTCGAGATGGGAAGCATCGCTTTACTCATCGACTTCATCAAGCAGGTACAGGCGTCGGAACCTTTTGTCACCGTGCCATGAAGTAGTTCTGACTCATCAAAACTCGTAACATTTGAATCCCAAAGTGATTTTCTCAAACATGACATCAATCCTAGATGTATAGGATGTAATTTCTCTCTGGAATGTGAATCGCGGATGAGTCTAAACATGTTGTAAAAGCCTGTATGGATGGCTTTATTCACCAAGTCATCTGAAATGTCTACTTTTTAACTGCAGAATGTGGAAAATGTGTTGACCGCTGAAGGGACTGGCCTGGTCACTGCCCTCAGGGTGCTCTGTCAAATCGCCTGCCCGCCACCATCTGTTGAAGGTAAAAAATATAAAGGTCATGTTCTCGCATTGGAACACAAACAAATGTTAATTATTTTCCCAGAGGTCGCTTTATATTTGAAGGACTGAGTCCATGGAAAAGGGTCCACAGCAGATTAATGTTTCTGATGTTTTCTTAGCTTTACTTCCTTCAGTTACAGGATGGTTCAGGCGACTGGAAGAACTGCTATTTCTGCTTCATGTTTCCTTCCGTGGATCCTTACAAAGTCTTAAAAGGCGTTGAATTCATGAATCTAAAAATAGAATTTCTCAAATCAAATTTTCTTAACCCTTTAAAATGTAAGCACGTGATAAGTAAGTAAGTAAGTAATATTTATTTATATAGCGCTTTTCGAGACCAGGGTCAACACAATACTCAAAAAAGTATATACTTTAAAGATCAAGATAATACTGAGAACAACACATGAGTTCGAGAAATTCAAGGAAAAGCCTGAACAAATAGAAACGTCTTAAGGTGTAAGATATTATGTTAGTTTAGCGGAAAATATCTTCTTAAATGTGTTTATTTTAAACAATTCTCGAAGCAGATGCACATCGCGGTTGTACTTCTATAGGTTTTATGTAGCAACTTTGAAAGGAGACGTTTACTTTGGGTGACATGGAAAGGTGTAATTTCAATTCATTTTCAAGGAGTGGCTGTCAAACCCACATTATTTTCATATCTAAACGTGGTTCCTGGAAAAGTGTATTTTGTGCTGGAATTTAAAAATCAGCACGATACAATTAAAATGTGTGTAAAATTGTCCCTGAACCTGTTTAATAAACTAATTATTATTAATTTTTTTTACAATTTCGATGATGTTGAGTTGGTCTTCAATTTATTTAAATTCAAAAGCTATTCAAGTATTTAAAAAATATTTAAAATTGCCTTAAGCTGTCTGAACCTGTTTTTTGTGGGTCAGGGACAACTTTGCATTCCTTTTCTCAACTACGTAATTACCCAGAAAAAAATAACTCTTGCAAAGTGCTGCTTTAGTGAACATTATTCTGCTTTTGATTATTTTATCACTCAATCGGGGACAGAAATATGAGAATGATGTAGTTCCTCATTTGAAGGAAATGTTGTTATCGTTCTGCAGGTCAGCAGCGCGACCTGAAGTGGAGTCTCGCAGGGGTCCAGCTCTTCTCCGGCGAAGGCCTGGACACGTGCGTGCGCGTCCTGCAGAAGCTGTGCGGCGTGCTGCTGCAGCCGTGGCGCGTGCACGGCCACATGGGCCCCACGCCGCAGCGCTGCATGATCCTCAGCATCTGCGTCAGCACGCTGCGGCTGCTGCGCACCATGTTGACGGAGCTGCTGCGCGGCGGCGCCTTCCAGTTCAGGGACACCCGGGTGGCCAGCGTCTTGGTGACCCTCCACATGATCGTCTGCTCCATCCCGGCGTCGGGGCGACTGGACGGGGAGGAGACCCGAGTGCAGGCGCTCATCGTCGACGTACTGCTGACCTTCACGCAGGGCGTCAACGAAGAGGTGCAGCAAGTCTTGCTCTCCTTTATTGAAATGAAAGAATACTGACCCAGGCCTTCTCTTTGACACACAGGTGACTCACACCGAAGAGACGCTGTCAAGTAACACTTGGTCTCTGATGCTGAAGGAGGTGCTGGTGTCCCTGATGAAAGCCCCCGAGGGTCTCTTCTCTGGCCTGACGTTGTTGTCGGAGCTTCTGCCTCTCCCGCTGCCAATGCAAAGCACTCAGGTATGACCTCACGCTCGGCCATACCTCACCGGAGATGAGTCACTCGAACGAACATCTCTGCAGGTGATCACTCTCCAGGATGTGGCCGTGGCCCTGAACACCAGGAAACTGTGGAGCATGCACATACGGGCGCAGTGGAAGGTCTTCTCCGAGACCTTGAGATGCGTGTGCGCCACGAGCTGCCCTCCTCTCCTGACCATACTGAGGAGGGTGTGCGTGCAGCTGGCCGACCTGTCCTCGCCCACCGCCATGCTCATCATGAAGACCCTGCTGGAGATGCTGCTGGAGGAGCTGCAGCCGTGAGTGACGCTCGCATACAAATGTCAACTAGGAAGCGTGGAAGAGGAAGTTGTCATAAAGTATTTTTATGGAAATATGTCGGTGACATCAGAAAGATTTTTACCTTTCAAATTTTACAACTTTGTATATTTTTATTTAAATGTTGACCTTTTTTTTTAGCACATCGTCGTTTAATATATATATATTTAAAGGTTACATTTGTTTTTATTGAATAATTTAATAAATTCAAAATTAATGGATTTTTCTATATTGGATATTCTAATTGCAATAATTCAAAAATACATTTTCTTATTAATTGGTCTTTTAAATTCAATTTAAAAATGTTGCTATGATAGCACCACCGTGATTGGCCAAAAGATAATGTCTGACGGCTATTATACTAACTTTTTTTCATTTAATTTGCAAGGCTTTTTTATTAAAAATATTGAATTTAGAAAATGTATTTTTGAATAATTGTACTTAGAGTATCAACCCTATTATGTGTTAAAAGAAAAAGAAAGAAAGTTGAAAATATTTAATTATTGTGTTCCCTTATTTAATAAAAACTAATTAAACCTTTCAATATAGACATTATTTAATTCAATTATTAAAAAATGTTTAATGCTTAAAAAACATTTCAATAAAAAAACGACAACATTTCAACATTTGAAATATTTAATTCAATCATTCAATATTCCGATGAAGCTTAAATACTTCCATATTTTTTTTAACTGTAATCTCAAGAGTGAGTGTCAAAGTCATGTTTCATGTCCACAGGGTCGAGGGCAAAAGTACTTGCTGGGGTCAAGTCCTGCGTCTGCTCTCTCTGGCCGACGCGCTGGTGTCACAGAGGGCCTGCAAGAGCGCCATGCTGCACCTGCTCTCTGGATCGGTGTCCGGGGAGGAACAGCTGACCGACTTGTTTCCACTGCTGCTGTCCCTGTTGCTGCCGCCCGCCGACCACAGTCTGCAGCAGCAGCAGTGCAGCGAAGTCCTCGGGACGCTGGTGCAGTCGCTGTGTGACCAGGTAGATTCATGGTTGAATGATGGAAGAAGTGCATAAAAAGATTAAGCTCATTTTTTTGTTTGTTTAAACACAGGACATCTCTCTGGTCATTTCCGCCTCGAGTGAAACCTGTATGTCGGAGGTCGACCAACTGGCCAACTCGCTGCCCGGGAGAGAGATGCTGCCCTCGGTGTGTAACGCCCTGATGGAGGTCGTGGGGAACACAGACAGCAGCGTTCCACTCCTTCTCACCTGCATCAGGACGCTGACATTCCTCACAGAGCACGACTATGGACTCTATCATCTAAAAGTGTAAATATTAAATCTCCGTCTTCAATTAAATATCAGCTTTAAATCAAAATGTGATATTTTTTTTTAGTGCCTTGAAGAAACACAGTGCTGGACTCAACTCCCTGTTGAAGAAGCTGGTGTTTCCATTCAACAAGGATTCAGCAGATCTACTCTCCGCCCTGCTGGACTTCCTCAGACAGATCGTCATTACGGACAATATGATGGTGGGTCATTCAAACAGGGGTTTGGGGATTACTCTTCTAAATTGGGCACATTATTCAGTGGTTGCAGATTTTCTTTTTAAATGTATCGTAGTAAGGAACAGTCGAGCGTATTGTCTGTGTGTGGCAGATATATTTCTTAAACCTTACTAATGGTGCCGTCAAAACGGCGAACTCCCATGATGCCTTTCTTGCTCTTACATTTGATATAGTGGCGGCTGATTGGTCGCTACAATACTGTATTTTAATTCTATGTTGGTATGTTAAAAGTGATCAACAGCTGCGATTGGTTGGCTGGGCGGCAAAGCATTATGGGAGCTGCTAAGGCCACTGAGAAGGATGGCACCTCACATGCACTGTTGTGTTCGCAAGTTAAATAAATGTGGTTAATATAAACTAGTGAACTTGTACTGAAGTAACGAAGATAAAATAAGAAAACTTTTATTGTATTATATGAAAGTAAATCATATAAAACACTTATTTATGAAACCTTTTCATGTGATTGTTCTCGTGTCCGGCTGCAGTGCACTGAGGAGGGTCAGGGCTCCACAGAAGACCCCACTTTCAATAATCCACCACGACTTCTCACCGGGTCCGAGATGAAGGCTCTGCTTCAGTGGGAAGAGTCTGACGCGCATCCACTGCCCAACCTGGAGAAGCAGATGACGGTACAAATGTTGTCTTTGATACAAGTCGACGGACATCTGTGTGGATTTTAACGCTTTCGTATCTGCAGATACTTTGCAAGGAAGACGAGTCGCTGGAGACCATTTTGGACAACGTGATCGTCCTGAGGCAGACCATCGAGACGGCCAACGACGCGTCGCCCCCTGCAGTTGACACCGAGCCCAGTCTGCCGGTGCCCGAGACGCTCGTGGCACAATTCAATCACAGGTACGACCGGTGACCTCGACCCATGTCGGATCCTCACACAACCCACTGAAAAACTTTAAGTTTTATTTTGGTATTCTTCCGAAAGGACGGTGTTCATGCTCTCGGAGGTTTTGGACGAGGGGCTTAAAGCTTTATGGTTCTCGCCCTTCCAAAATGAAGACATCGAATCCGACCTTGACATGGTGAGTAGCTTGACCTTTAACGCTGTTTGTGTATCACATAAATGACCTTTTCACATTCATTTCACATTTTCAAAAGGCTGCGCGGCGTCCAAAAATCATTTAAAAACTGTCAAAACTTGACTCCATAGCAACCCTAAAACAGTGTCAACCACACATTATGACCCCGCAGTTGATTTGTTAGATTTTTGATGTTATATAATCATTTTTCTGCTGTGACTAATGAATGGATAAAGGGAAACGGGAGCTTCAGTTATAAACCATAAAGAATTCCTTCTAAACTTTGCTAAATCCAGACAGAAATCAAGAACATCACCAACATTTCCTTATCTTTTCCTCCCATTATCCAAATTTCCTAAAACATTGAATTTAATTAGGTTCATTATTTTTTAATGTACTGTATTTCCTTCACGGACAAGAAAACTCTTCTTGGTAGAAGAAAAAACATTTATCTCTATCAGAAAACATTCACAATATAGTTCCTTGTTTATCACATTTAGTATGAAGGTGTATCAATCAGAATATTGAATGTTTGAGTTCAAAATGTCAATGTTCAAACTTGGAATTTGCAATAATTTATATATTAAAAATTCGATTTATTTTCATTTTTTCTTTACATTTTATCTCATAATCTAATTCCAACAATAAAAAATAAATAAAAGCCTTTTTAATTCAATATAATAATGTTGCACTTTTATACTATATATTTATATTGAATTGAATTTATAATTATTGTAATTCAAATATTAAACTCTATGTGTAAGAATAAAACATTAATTTTTCATTTCATGGCACTGATTTACTTCCATCATCTACAAACTATAGTTCATACCATTCAAAGGCTGATTCACAGTCTCTCGTCTCCTCATCTTTTTTTGTTTTGCTTCCAGGTGAAGGTGGATCTTGTCGGTTTGGCTCAAGAGTGTTGTCCCGAACTGGACCTCAGAGCTGAGCTGCAGCGGTCCTTCCTCTCCGAGCCCACGTCCCCCGGACACGCCAAGGCGACCAAAGGTTTCCGACTCGGGAAGCACAAGCACGAAACGTTCATCACCTCGAGGTAAGAGCGGAAGTGTGTTTGTGAGACAAATTCAAAAGATGCAGAGACTCATCGTTGACGTGTCTCCAGCGGCAAGTCGGACTACGTGGAGCCGGCCAAGAGGGCGCACATCATGGCCGCCCCCAGAGGTCGCGGGGGTCGCGGCGGTTTCGGTCAGAACCTCTCTCGGCCGCACGACATCTTCCGCCAGCGCAAGCAGAACACGTCGCGGCCGCCCAGCATGCACGTGGACGACTTCGTGGCGGCGGAGTTCAAGGACATCACCACGCCCATCGGGCTCCTGCCGCCGAAAAGACCCCCAAAGAGTTCCCCCAAGCTCCCCACCCGAGGCCTTTTCACCGGCAACAGAGGCCGAGCCACCTTCCACAGCCAGACGCGGTTCTTCACGCCGCCGCAGCCCAAAGGTGTTTTGTTGTCAGGTAGGTTGACCGTCACGCACGTGTCGGCCTGCAGGGGGCGATAAAAATGTTCTCTCCTGGTGATCCCTCAGGTAATTACGCCCGAAGGGAAGGAGGACGTGGGTCGTCCTGGAGCAGCCAAGTCCCGGCGGTCACTCACAGAGGAACCTACAGCGAACCGCGAGGGGGTCAGAGCAACTTCACACGCGGACCTCTGCCCTCGAGACAACCTCCTGCTGGTACTGGACCTACACCTGGTTTAAAAACCACCTCATGTCTCGGGTCATTTCCACGTTACTTCATCAGCGCTTCTCTCCTCCAGGTGCGTATCGACTCGCCCCCAGAGACCGCGTCCCCCGAGGCAGAGGAGGCGCCGGGTTGTCGTGGCTCAGCGGAGGCGGCGGCGCCGGGGGAGGCGGCGGCGGCGGCCGAGGATCTCAAGGAAGCAAATTCAGCGGCGGGGGAGGAAGCGGAGGGGGGAGGGGGAGACACGTGCGCTCCTTCACCAGGTAAACTCACCTGGACAGTGACTGAAGCCCTTTTTTTGATGGCAACGAACGGACCATTCCTGGTGTTTGTCACAGTGTCGGAGAGACTTTTATGTTTTG
Source organism: Callionymus lyra (assembly GCF_982586985.1). Lineage (NCBI taxonomy): Eukaryota > Metazoa > Chordata > Actinopteri > Syngnathiformes > Callionymidae > Callionymus > Callionymus lyra. The sequence goes on from NC_141834.1 coordinate 14,660,922, forward strand.
TTATTATGAGTTGTATTCTGAGAATAAACATTGTAGTAATTGAAGTTTGTGTCGTTTAATAAGAGTGGAAACAATACATGTGCACCTTCAAGTCTTCTATTTAAAGTTTGATTCTGGAGTTACTTGGTCGTTTGGCCAAAACCTCAATGGACTGGACATTGTGGCGCTTTTTTCTCAGAGCAGGTCAGTTATCTGAGAGTGAACAGACATGTTCACGTCCTTGATTCTGTCCAGCTGAGTCTGCGGAGAAGAGTAAATTGAAAGTGAAATCAAAATGTGTGTCTATGACCTTCGACCTCGGAAATTATGTCGACCGTTACCTTCAGTGTATCCAAGGCCATCGTCAGCTCCTGCCGGCTCTCTTCAAGCCTGCATCCCATAATTGTACGTTTAAATTTTGTTATAATTCGTCTCTCCACACATTACGCACCTCAACCTCTCTATCTCCAGTCGCAATTCGGGCGCAGAGTTCTGTTGTGAGGGTTGGTCTTGGGGGTTCACGACGGGTCCTACTCTGCCGTCACCGTTTCCGCAGTGACTGCAGCCCTGGTACAGCTCGGACTCTGAGGCCTGAGCAGCATCTGATGAAAGGATGAGATATGGGATTGAAATGGGGGGGAAAATGATCAGAATACACTTCAAAAATGACAATATAATATAACTCCTCTCAGGCCCCTCCACCTGCTCTCTCAACTACACCCCATCTCAGTCATGAATAATATTAATAAATACATATTAAAATTGTTAGTTTCAACATTATCTTTTAAAATTCTGGTTCTTACTTTCAGAGCTATTCATTGTCAGGCTCCTCCTTACATCACTGATCTGATCCAGCCTTACACCCCAGCTCGGGCTCTGAGGTCTGTGGATCAGAATCTACTGATGGTTCCTCGCACACGGTTCAGGACCAGAGGAGAGAAATCTTTTCAGGCTGTTGCTCCTAAGCTTTGGAACGATCTTCTCTCTCTTTGATGGATCTACTGACTCCTTTAAGAAACATCTTAAGACGTTTCTATTTGTTCAGGCTTTTCCTTGATTTTCTGGAACTCCTGTTTTGTTCTCAGTTTTATCTTGACCTTTAAACTATATACTTTATTGAATATTGTTTTGATTGTTAAAGCGCTTTGTGACCCTGGTCTGGAAAAGCGCTATACAAATAAATATTACTTACTTACTTACTTACCTCTTACGGGCCACACTTTTTTTTCCCCTCAAGCTCTTGATATAATGAAATTATTTTGATCATTTTACAGTTTAGCATTCCGGCAAGTGTGACTTTATCATAATAATATAATCTATATAATATATATATATAACTTAATATATCGTATATTATTTATTAATTCTCTTTTTATCGTGACTCGATCATGCATCACAAAAGGTTTTTGTAAAATAAGGCCCTTCATGCACACACACACTACACACTGGTGACATGTGACCTTCGCCTGTCGATGACATCACAGAGCCATTCAAATGTCACCCTCTGCGTTCACATGGCAACAAACCATCTCAGGTGGCCTCGCCGGGGGCCCACAATACCACTGAATTAATTATAAAGTTAAGACTCAATATTTCACTTTAATATTTGAAAAGGCAGATACAAACCTGAGTTGATCTCGGGGAAGTCCTCAAAGTGACATTGATCCTCATGAGCGCCCAGAGCCTCCAGGAAACCGATCCAGTCGCATCCCTTTTTGGAGTTAACGCAGCGGATCTGCAGGCGGTCCAGGTCATTGCGCATGTACCTGAGATTGAAGAGGAGATCGTTATCGTGCGCCTGAAATAAGTACATTTCTTTAAGGGCCACATGCATGGAGTGAGTGACCATTGTGACAAAAAAAAAAAATATATACAGTATATATATATACATATATATATAAATAATGCTGAAAATCAATTGAAAAAAATAATAAAACAAACCTAGATATTCTAAACTGTACATTTATTTTGTTTTATTTAAAATACATTTTATTTAAATTTTCTAAATAATGTTAAATTTATATTCAGATACTCAAAAAAGAAAGGAGGGGAAAAAAAAAAGAGAAGTCCTAAAACAAGTGATACTTGGAGTTCATCTAGTAATTGTAAATAAAATGGTTAGTTGGTCAGAAACATTTCTACATGATCGTTCCCACCAGTTCTACTCTGACGTCGAGGGGCCACAATAACTCTATATACGTTTTCCTTAAGATCTATTAAAAGCATATTTTAGGTTTATAAAATGAGATTAATTCAGTATATTATAACATTTTCTTTAAAATGCTAAATTACATTTCATATTCATCCCATTTTCCGCCACTTTTTATAGTTTTCCTTTCATATTTAGGCTCTTTTTTTCTCTTTTGGCTTGGTGGCCCCTCACTGGACTCACAGTAGGAAACGTGGCCCCTGATGAGATTTAATATAAAAGACAAAAAGTTCACGTCCTTGGTCGTGTTCTGTGACTTAACTTGTATTTAAATCTTATGTATCTTGAGCGTCTATGTTTTTCAAACTTTCAACAAGATTTTTAAATAGTAAAATAAATATATAAATCCACCTGAACAGAGGCTTCAGCTGACTCTCCTCCAGAGGGAGTCTGTCCTGAGGACACGTCTTGTGATGGTTGAGCCAGAAGGTGATGCAGGAGACGCAGTAGACGTGTTCACAGGGCGCCTGCAGGGGGCGCCGCAGCACGTCCATGCACACGCAGCACAGAAGACCCTCGTTCACGTAGCCGAGGAACCTCTCGAGCGCGTACCCCATCCTGACGTCAGCGGAGTGTCAGTGACATTTGTCTTAGGATCTGGAAAAGAAAAGGTCAAACGTACCTGCAGATCTTGAGGCTTCAGAGTCAAGTCCTCTCGAGATGAAGTCCTGGAGGAAGATCCTCCTCCACCTGCGTCTCTTTGGTTTCCCAGGTGACCTCAGATGACAGCTGTCTGACTGGATGAGATCAGTTTCCAACGTGACACATAGACATCTATACTTCAGAGTATTCTTATTCAAGTTATAGTAAAGTATTTTATGGAATATAACTTCAAACTAGAAAGAGGGCATTTCTAGAAGAAAATGTAGTGTGAATGCTGAGCCTGCTGTGCTGTGGAAGTAGTAGTGGAATCATTAATAAAAGTAGTAGTAGAATTAGTAGTAAAAGTAGAACAAGTGGAATTAGTAGTTAAATTAGAAGTAGTAAAAAAGTAGAAGTAGTAGTAGAATTATTATTAAAAGTAGTAGTAGAATTAGTAGTAAAAGTAGAAGTAGTGGAAGTATTAGTAGTAGAAGTAGTAGTGGAAGTATTCTTGGAATTAGTAGTAAAACTATAAGTAGTAGAAAATTAAAAGTAGTAGTAGAATTAGTAGTTAAAGTAGAAGTAGTAGTAGTAGAAGTAGTAGTGGGAGTATTAGTGGAATTAGAAGTTAAAGTAGAAGAAGTGGAATTAGTAGAAAAACTAGAATTAGTAGAACATTTAAAATAAGTAGTAGAATTAGTAGTCAAAGTAGAAGTAGTAGTGGGAGTATTAGTGGAATTAGTAGTTGAAGTGGAATTAGTAGAAAAACTGGAAGTAGTAGAACATTTAAAAGAAGTAGTAGAATTAGTAGTAAAAGTAGAATGTTGTATCTACCTGATTGGTGACTTGAATAGGATTACCTATATAAAAAAAAAGTAGAAGTAGTAGTAGTATTTGTGAAGTGGAATTAGTAGAAAAACTGGAAGTAGTAGAACATTTAAAAGAAGTAGTAGAATTAGTAGTAAAAGTAGAATCTTGTATCTACCTGATTGGTGACTTGAATAGGATTACCTATATGAAAAAAAAGTAGAAGTAGTAGTAGTATTTGTAGTAGAAGTAGGAGTGGAAGTATTAGTGGAATTAGTAGTAAAAATATAAATAGTAGAAAATTAAAAGTAGTAGTAGAATTATAGTAGTAAAAGTAGAAGTCTTTATTGCAAAATATTGTCGTCAGACACACTCAATATTCTACAACAAGGATTGTCCTTTGTATCCTTTGTCTTTGTTGTTTTTCTTTGACCTATGTTCTTTGTCTTTATCTTTAGACTTCATCTTGTTCTTTGTCTTTATCTTTAGACTTCATCTTGTTCTTTCTCTTTATGTTCTTCTTATTTTATTTTTTATTTATTATTTTTGTATTGTTTATGAAAAATTGCTGGCTATTGGAGAAAAACAATTTAAATCAATCAATAAAGTTTTTCCTTACCTTTCCTTACCTTACCTTATTTCTCGTAGTCATTTAATTTTAAATCAAACAAAATGTAGATTATGTTTCTAAGATAAAGCTTTTAATAAACAAAGATATCTGTATTAAGAAATAAATTAACTACACACCTTTAAATATCATCCATAGATGATAAAATACGAGTTAACAAACAAGAACGAGTAAACAATTTCAACAAATCAATAAAGTTTTACCTTAACTTTTCAAACAAATTTTAAATAAAGCGTCGTAATTACAGAGATTTGTATAGTCTTATCAAATCTACTCATTAAAATAATATTATTTCTATTTTCTTAAAGACATTACATTTAAAATCTGATTAAATTTGTATGTTGAAAAATATTTGAATTACCTGCTAGTTTCAGAGCCTGATGCAAAATGGTGGACGTGTAGAAAATGATATATTTTTAAAGCTACTTAAATAAAGTTACGTCATAAAGAAGTTGGCTCCGCCCATCAATCTGACGCGATAATACAAACCAAACATCATTGGTTGTCTTTCTTCCGGGGTCGCAGCCAATCACGGTCTCCGTCTCCTCTAGCGGGAGAAAACAACCTGGGAAGCAACACAACAGCGAACCTCGGTGACAACTTTACATTTTTAAATCTATTTTAACTTAAGTTGATGCTTTTGTAAAGACGGTTTAAACCTTCTGGTGTGTGGTTTAAACTTTGATGTACGTGGATACGTGGGTCGTTCAGAGAATACGTTTATACATGTAGTTCGTATTTTTTCTTTAGCATCTCAAAATAACTGTGTTATTAATGTTCATAAACAAACTTAATGGTCATAAAAACACAATAGTTATTCCTTATTGAAGTCAAATATAAATAAAATAAAGTGCATGATATTGTTAGAGTACATTAAAAGTCAATTAATATTACATGTATTAAGCAAAGTGAAGTACTAACTATTTCAAATAGTTGTTTAAATGAATCAGATATTATATAAGGAAAGTAAAGTTAAAGTAATAAAATAGCCAAAATGTATGATAAGGTTAATATTTACAACTCAACGTAAGTCACACTAGAAATAATAATTCACTAAGCGAGCAGTGTGTTGTATATATAAATATAAAAAAATATTTAGGAAAAAAAGCATTTTATTTCATGACTTAGCCACTGCTTTATTATATTTTCGTTGAATGTGAGAACTTGATTTTCTGGAACTTCAGAAAGTTGTGTTACCAGTTTTATCTTGACCTTTAAACTATATACTTTATTGAATATTGTTTTGATTGTTTAAGCGCTTTGTGACCCTGGTCTGGAAAAGCGCTATACAAATAAAAATGACTTACTTACTTAGTACTTATTTTCTCAGATTGGATGATGAAAAAAACATTTTCTATAACAGACTGTTTTTGAAATTGTACTGACTGTCTTTGTTGCTGTGTTTGAATCAGTTGAAGAATGAGGCGTTCAGCAGCACCGAGTCAACTTGCTGGCAATGCAACGAAAAAGCCTCGTTTTATGCCTCCTGGAGGTCATTTTTCTCCTTCAACTGAACCAAAGCCACCCACCAAACTAGAGCCGAGCACAGCTCTGAATAAGGTACTTATTTTTATTATGTCACAGAGCTTTGTCTGTGGAGTTAATAACTTCACATCGATGTCTCTTATTTAAGGTCCAAAAAGGTATTTCTGCGTCACTTTACAACCAAACTAAAAGCCAAGCCAGTGCTTCACCAGCCATGACAGGCTTGTCCAAAGTTCTGGCTCGAGTTCTCTGTGCAACGGAAAGCAAAGAGAATGTGGTGGAAGTGGATCGTCCAGAATTTGATGAAGACAGAGCTGAAGGTACATTTTTCAAGACTATTTGTATTTTGTATTCATAAATGAATAGTGCCATATATATACTATACATGTTGCATGAAGAAGACAGAAGACAAAACAAGAAGTCATTCCAATCATTATCTCTGCAATGTTGATTAATTTGGGAAAAACAATTATAGATTAGTTTGATTAATAAGTTGCCAGAAGACAGAACTACTTTATTGGTGATTTTATAAAAATGAATTACCGCCAAAAGCATTGAATTGTAAGTAAGTAAGTAAGTAATAGTTATTTGTAAAGCGTCTTTCTAGACCAGGGTCACAAAGCGCTTTAACAAACAAAAACAATATAAAGTAAAAATATATACTTTAAAAGGCCAAGACACATAAGACAAACACAGGAGTCCCAGAAAATCAGGGAAAAGCACAAATAAGAATTTCTTAAGATGTTTCTTGAAGGAGTCAGTAGATCCATAAAACACAGAGGGAGAGGAAGATCCACAGCCTGGAAGGATTTCTCAACTTTGGTCCGGTAGTCTGTGCATGGAACCATCAGTAGATTCTGATCCACAGACCTCAGAGCCCGAGCTGGGGTGTAAGTCTGGATCAGATCACTGATGGAAGGTGGAGCCTGACCATGAATAGATCTGAAAGTAAGAACCAGAATTTTAAGAAACTGGCGACCAGTGAAGAGTTTTAAGGATCAGGGAAATGTGAGTTCTTCTACTAGAGCAGCTCATAATTCTCGCTGCACAGTTCTGTATCAACTGCAGGCGAGACAGATCCTTTTTATTTAGACACCAAAATAACTAAAAAAAACTGTTACAATAGTAAGTAAGTCATTTTTATTTGTATAGCGCTTTTCTAGACCTGGATACAAACAAGAAGACACAAACGCATGGATTATAAGATCCAGATTGTGTTGTGACATCATTTTCCTAAATTTAGAGATTTTTCTCTGTTGAAGGAAACAGTTTTTGGTCAGTTTTCTGCAGTGTTGAACTAGACGCATGTCTTTATCAAATACAACACCCAGGTTTCTCAGGCTCAGTTTGACAGAATGACCTAAGTCACCCAAGTACTGACTCAACCCTTTGTATATACATTTAGATATTAAGTCATCATCCTATGATTTGTATACATCTTGTATTTCTATGTACAGTATGGTATTTATTCCGCCAACGGTCGAATGGGCTACAGTTACCAAAATGGCTTAAAATAATCTAATCAGAAAATCAGAATCAGAAAACCTTTGTTGAATATATTTATACAATTTCTTTGTGTGGTGTGGATACATTGTAAAATAGAAAAAAATTAATTAAATCAGAATCAGAAACTTTAAGTAAGTAAATAAAGGTTATTTCTAAAGCGCCTTTCTAGACCAGGCTCACAAAATGCTTTAACAATCAATGGATGGATGGATGGATGGATGGATAGATAGATAGAACTTTATTGATCTCTCTGGAGGTCTCCTTCAGGAAATTGTTTTTCTGAATTACACATGGTAACACACAATAGAGTCATAAAATAAATAAATATATACTTTTAAAGGTCAAGACACATAAGAGAAACACAGTATTTTATTATTTAATTAGTATTTTATTGTTGTAAACACAACATACTTTTGTTTTTTTGTGGTGACATAACAGAAAAAAACGAATGCAATAATCTACAGAATAAGCAAGAGAAAAACAGAACCAGGCACCGAGGCAGCCATTCATTCATGTGGCGTCAATACAAAAATAAATAAAATAACTTTAAATTAATAATAATGTTTATAAACCGAACAGATATCAATAATAATAATACAATTATAATAATAATAAAAACAGATTATTGGAATTAAATCAACTATTTTTAATATATATGCGTTTTAAAAAAGGTGCTTCTATTAATGTGTTAATTCTACAAACGTCTTTATTCAATACTGACCGTCAGTAAATACTAGGGGGGTGTTAAGCCGAGCTGGCGACAGCAGGTCCAGACTTATGTAAATGAGCGACGCGGTTTTCTCGCGATAAGATCGAGATCGATTACCTGCGTCAATAAATATCGACAAGAATCATACGATGAGAAGAAAGAATAATGTTTCGTTGAAGCTCTTCGTTTTCTCCACGACGATAAAAAAAAACAAAAAACCCTCCGCAGCCTCGTCGAGCTCCAGCTGGCTGCAGTCAAGCCCCGCCCCCCCCTCCCCGCCTCAGAGTTAAGCCGGCGCTGTTTTCCAGAGCGGCGCTTAATGTCACGTGACCTCCCGCACAAAGTCGTCCGTTTCACCATTGAAAGAAAAAAAAAACAACAGAATAAAAAAGGGTTTTTCCTCTCATGTCGCTCCACCGCTGATCTCCCCCCTCACTGGTGCAGTTAAAGACATGCTTTGGTTTTACAGAGGCCGAGATGAAAGTAGGTCGGGCTGGGTTTAAGAGGCTTAACTACGTCAGCCTAAAGCTGGGAGGAATTCAAGCAAAGCCCTCCGCAGTAGGCGGGGGCCTTGACGAGGCTGGCCTAGTTAAGCCTGATTCTTATTGTGCTGCACCGGTTTTTTTGTTTTTGGAAGGAGCAGACCAAGGAGGTTTCATGTCTGTTAGGTTCAGCCTAGTAGACATGAAGTCCTAAAAAAAAACCCATTGAAGACCAGGATCTGTTTGAGGCTCTGTCCAGAGCAGCTTGGGTGACCCGCTCTAGGCCGGACTCAAAAGTCAAGTCTATTATGCTTTAAAAAAAAAAGAGACCAAAAAAAATGGAACCCGGGGCTTCGTTTCTATCCAACATGGTGGGTAAGGCTCGCTCGTCCAACTTCACCCTCTCGGAGAAGCTGGACCTGTTGAAGCTCGTCCGGCCTCACATCCGCATCCTGGAGGACCACACCAACAAGCACGCCGTCATCGTGGACAAGAACAAGTGCTGGGACACGGTGGCCGAGCAGTACAACACGCTGGGCGGGGACCGGCCCTACCGCACGGCCCAGGGCCTCAGGACGCTCTACAAGAGGCTGAAGGAGTCGGCCAAACAGGAAATGATGCAACGCAGACACGCCCAGCCCGAGTACCGGGGGAGCATCTCCGAGCCGACCCGGAGAATCATGGAGATGATCCCTCACCTGTTCCACCACGTGCCCATGCACGAGAAGGACCTCGGCAGGTAACGACTGCACGTTCAACAAGCGATGATTTATTCTGTTCAGTTGCTTTTTGATTTATTTAAATAATTGTTTAATTATTATTTATTATTTTTCTTTATATTGTCAGGATTCCTTTACCATTACCTCCTTAATATCTAGATGTTTTCATGTCATCTTGATATTAGTTAAATAAGTCTGTTGTTTATTTTTATATTCATTCAGAATAATATTCCAATCTTCAAAAAACAGTTTCCTGTGCAAGTATTTCAGTTCCATCAGAATATTGAATGGTTGACTTTATCATTTCAAGTGTTGAAATGTCTAAGCATTTAATTCCATTTTGGAATTATCGAATTCACTAATGTTTTCATTGAAAACGGGATTTAATTTTTTAAAATCTGAATTTAGTACTCTAATTCCATATTTTTTAATTCATAGCCTTTTAAATTCAATCAGAAATGTACAAAAGTGTGACCAGACATTACTAAACGAGTACCGAGCTACTTGATGCTTCCAAATACATGCCTCCAATTTCTGAAGAGTCTATCCCAGTTTCTTTTGGGTGAGAGACGGGGGGACACACTGGACAGGACGCTAGCCCGTCACAGGACAAACAAAGACACACAACCATTCACACACACACTCATACCTACGGACAATTTCCCCAAGTTCACAATGGACCTCTGTATGTTTTTGGACTGTGGGAGGAAACCCGAGTAAACCCACGTAACACTGGGTGAACATACAAACTCCACACAGATTTGGCTTAATAGACGTTGTTGACTTAGTTCTTCAATCAATTATGATTATATTTAAGTGGTGGCAATTAAAACAAGAGATCATTATATGAGAAATGATTCTTTTATGAAAAGAATGTAGTGTCAACAGCATCATTCTGATAATCTTTAATCTTTTAATCAACCTTTAGTTGTTAAAAGTTATTTTTAAAGATAAAGTTTCACATCTTAGCAGCGACTTTCTGTACATTAAGAAATTGTCTTGTGTCCATGTAAAATAGACTAATAAAGTTGAATTGTTTAATTTTCACTCAATTAATTTAATAACTATTTCACATTGTCATAAGCTCATAAATTGTACCAAAAGATGCTGGTTTTGCAGAATGAATCAACTATTGAAATGTAAAAATATAATGTATATACAGTATATATATATATATATATATATATATATATTTATATATATATATGTATATGTGTATATATATATATATAATAATAATAATAATAATCTCTATTTATATAGCGCCTTTCTAGACCAGGGTCACAATACAGTATATTGTGCTTATATTTCTGCTCTTGTGAAATACAAATTCAGCTCCTAGTATTGCAATACATATCGTATCTTTGGCAATGCATCGTAATACATATCGTACGCCAGTTGCTAACGGACACTCCTATTGGATATTTTGGTGGTTGCTGAAAAATGCTTTAAATGTGTAAATATACAGTGTGTTTTTATTTCATTGTATCGTACAGTTATAACATCATTATAACATTTATATTTGAATCATTACTGGATCAAGAACTGAAATGTATTCTTTAATTTCCAGGTTAATGTACAACAAGCACAGCTCTCCGACCGAGGCCTCTGGCAGCAGCTCGTCTCTCGTCGGGCTCCAGGGCTACTCGGCAGCAGCTGCCGCGCCGAACATGGCTCAGGACGTCGTCCAGCTGGACACGGATGAAGACGTCAAGCCGCCGCCAGACCTCCCCGTCCGCCCCCCCACAGCGGAGCCGGCATCGGAAGGGCGTCACGTGTCGGAGCAGGACCTGGACAGCGTGCACGACTACAAGACGTCTCCGTCGCCCACGGCGTCTTCGGTCAACATGGCCCTCTCCGCCTCCCCGCTGCCCTTCCACCAGAACTTCTACCCCAACGACCTCTACGGTCGCCACGACTACGGGGGGATCCGACCCCTGCACCTGGTCAGGGAGGAGCACGAGCTGGTGCTCGCCAACCACAGGAAGGTGGCCGTGTACCTGGACGAGAAGAGGGAGGGCCAGAAGAGGAAGCAGGAGCTCGAGGAGGAACTGTTGCGGGCCAAGATCAGGGTCGAGAAACTAAGAGCTGCCAGACTTCGACACGGACTTCCGATCCCGCTTTAACCGGGAGTTTTGACTGCACACGAACATGAACCGAGGAGGATGATCACGTTCTTTAGAAACATGTGCCTCACACGCTGTTTTTAGGATCACTTTGATCAAAACACTGAAGCCAAATGGTATTTAAATGTTATATTTACAAGGGAATTTACAGTTCAAGTGTCTTTTGTTGATCACAACTATTTCCAAATCTGGTTTATCAAAGATTTACATGACAGATATTACTTTTTTTTTTATTATTATGAGGCTCACAAACACATAATAGTATAAACTACAGATTACATTACCTAAAAAAAATGACTCTTAACTCTCCAAGTGCTTTAAGAGAACTTTTAAACTTTTGCCACAAATATAAAAAAAAGCCTTAATTATCCTCGAACCCCTGGAAAGTTTAAGAAGGGAGGAGCCAAATCCTTGTATTTAACTGACTTTTTCTGCGTGTAATCGATTGTTGTCACTTTCTTTTTTTTCATCTGTAACTGTTTTATTAAAAACAAAACAAAAAAGCTCTTTTTTTTTCTTCCCAAGTCTGGTCTATTCAGTCAAGGTGTGAATATGCGTGTCTGTTATACAACAGCGACCTCTGTTGGCGTCATTGTGTCACTAACGCCACCTTGTTTTTGTTTACAGGGGCGCAGAGCACAGCGCAGCCCGGGACCTTTGGAGGTAGATTTATTTATTTATAATCTAACACTAACTTTAAACAATTTTTGATTTAAATGTTTTCTTTTCGATTTAAGTAACTTAAGTTTTGATTTAGAAAATACAATTTTGATTAAAGCATTTCATTTATTTTCTCTTGATTAAAAGTAAACGTATGTTACGATTGAATTTTTTTTGTTGATTGAAGCAACTTTAGTTTCGATTTTTTGACGTCATTTTTTTATTGACATTTTTTTATTGAAGCAATTTGTTATTGAAATCGTTTTTTATTAAATTGAAACAACTTTATTTATTGATGCAACTTTTTTGAAACTTCTTTTCCTTTTGATTGAAGCATCGTTTTTCTTTTTAAATGATACTTTTTGATAACATTTTCTTTTGTTTATATTTTTTCTTTTAAGCGAAGCAACCCTTTTTTTTAATTTCATTGACTTTTTCTTTGATTCATACTGTTTTTTTGAACTAAAGCAAGTTTTTTGATTGGAAATATGTTTTTGATTGAAGCAACATTATTGAATACTTTTTTTTTATTGATTTGAAACAACTTTTTCTTTCATTCGAAATATGTTTTTTATTAACGCAACTTTTTTGAAACATCTTTTTCTTTTGATCGAAGCAACGTTTTTTGAAAATAAAAATATACTTTTTGATTTTAACTTTATTTAAAACCTTTTTTTATTCAATTGAAATAACTTTTGCTTTGATTTGAAATATCTTTTACTGAAAAGCAACTTTTTCTAACGACCAAAGCAACTTTATTTGATTGGAAATATGTTGTTTTATTGAAGCAAACTTTTTTATTAAAATATATTTTTTATGGTAATTGAAACAACCTTTTCTTTGATTTAATTTTTTTTTATTGATGCAACGTTTTTGATCAATATTTTTCTTTCGATTGAAGCAACGTTTAAAAAACAATACACTTTTTTTTTTTGTTGATTGAATCAACTTTTGTTTAGATTTTCTTTTAATTGAAGCAAGTTTTTCTTTGATTTTAAAACATTTTATTGAAGCAACTTTTTAACAGAAGCAACCTTTTTTTAATTAAAAATGTTGTTTTATTGAAACAACTTTATTCTTCGATTTGAAATGTGTTTTTTTATTTATTGAAGCGACTTTTGTTATGATTAATAATGTTGTTTTTTTCTGATTGACTAACAAAGAAACGAATCTACCTCCATAGAGACAGACTTGGCTCCTCCCACTACAGATGCAGGCGCTCGTTACTTCAGCGTCGTGTGGTGTAAAGCCAGTGGTAGGAAACACAAGCGATGGGAGGGCGACGCCGTCATGGTGACGAGGGGACGAACGGCAACTTTGAAGGACATGGAGGGCAAAGACATCGGGAAAGGTAAGAAGGAAATGAAGATTCTAAACGTGTCGTATACCGGGGTCTTGTTAAACAGATTTCATGGTTCTGTAACAAAATCCTCTCCATGTTGTTGAAGGAAGTGGCTACAAGGTGTCAGAGTTGCTCTCTCTGTGCGAGGGCGAGACCCTCAAGATCGGCGGGAAGGAGGTGGAGGTGATGGGTCTCATCTCACCAGAGGACTACGCCAAGGGCCGTTGTTTCCAAGACGGCCAGGCGGAGCAAGAGGATCTTCTCACGAAGCAAGCCAGACTTCCTCCCAAACCTGCAAAGCCGTTTTGTCCTCCTACCAAGTGTGGGGGGGTCATATCACCCAAGAAAGAAGGAGAGCGGGCGTGCAAGCCTCGACATGACCCCGATGCTCAGGGTGAGTTTTGATGTTTGTTGAACTTTCAATCACGACACTTGTGGTGTAAAAAAACCCAAACAACTCTTAATAATGGCAACATTTCTTCAACAATATTGTATTGACTTTTTTCTGCCTTAAATTTATATTTATTTTTTATCATAGTCCTTTTATGGCATATATTTCAAAAGTGTTTACAGTTAATATATTTAGATTTTTAAAATGTTCAATTAACATGCAAATATTCTCAGTGTTTGTTCATTTTTGTGTTGCAATTAAACCTTCAGCCTCTAGATGGCAGCAGTCATTATATCCTCCGTAGCTAAAGGAAGAATGAAATGAGATCCCAGCGATGACTGAGGACGAGAGGATATCCGATTTTTTAATTTTTGTCCAATATAAAGTAGAAATGTTAGAAATGATCGATACTATTAAATATTGCAATATTGCTTTTCACAATGCTGTACAGAACTTTATCGATTCTTAATTTAAAAATATTTAATAAAGTTTGTAGAAAATAATTTTACAATTTACAATCAACATGCAAATATCCACAGCGTTTGTTCATTTTTGTGTTGCAATTAAATCTATGGCTGCTAGATGGCAACAGTAATTTCTTCGCAACTTAAGGAAAATTTAAATGCTGCGAGATCCTGGCGATGTTTGGACATATTTTGGTTTCAAAACAAATCAAATCAGTTACGACTTCATCAAGAGTCATGTGGTCTGTAAATTCTGCAACACCAGAGTCAAGTACTCGACAATACTACAAATATATCCTTGTTACTACAGTATCACTATATATTGTGTCGTTGCACATGTATTCGTGCCAACACACGCCTCCAGCTAACAGGTAGTTTTACAGGTGCACTGGTGATGCCCCGCCCCTCTCCCAACCACCAGTGGTCCAACAACAAGTCGGGTCTTCCTGTGGTGGACGTCGTGTTAGATCCTCACTTGACCTCTCAACTGCGACCCCACCAGAAGGACGGCCTGCTCTTCCTATATGAATGCGTGATGGGCATGAGGTGATGTTGACGTTGACGACGAGTGTGAACATGAGGGTGACGTGTGTGTGTGTGTGTGTGTGTGTGTGTGTAGAGCCGTGGGTCGCCACGGTGCCATCCTGGCCGACGAGATGGGTCTGGGGAAGACGCTGCAGAGCGTGGCGCTCTCTTGGACGCTGCTCAAACAAGGACCGTATGGCGGGAGAGCCGTCGCCAAGAAGGTTCTCGTGGTCACTCCCGGGAGTCTCGTGCAGAACTGGGACGCAGAGTTCAGCAAGTGGCTGGGTCGAGAGAGGATCCGGGTTTTTACCGTGGGTCAGGTGAGACGCATGTTTGCAATGTTTTCTTCAATCAGGTTTTCTATGGAAGTTAATCAGTGGCATCAGAATATTTATTTTAACATTCCAAATGTTGAAAAGTTGACATTTTAAGCAGAATATTATTAAATAATTGGATTAAATCACTTCTATACTATAAAGTTAATTTATTTTCTTTTTTTTAAATTAAATACATTTTCAAACCGAATGAATTTTATTTAACACAAATTTGAATTTCTTATTCCAATACTTTATAAAGGAAGAAAATTATTATTATATATCAAATTATAAGACAATTATAAGTAGCCTTTAAAATGCTATTTGACATGTTTATATAATTCTGAAATAATAGATGATAATAATATATATAGTATATTACTAACCAGACAATGTTTACTTTAAAAGACAATTAATTTAGAATAGGTATCTTTTAATTATTTGAATATCAAACTTAATTTAAAAGGCTACAAATTACAAATAAACATTCTATATTCAACGTTTTTCAATTGTTTAAAATTACATTATCAAACTATTTGTAAAGCATTTTTGTGGGAAATATTGGATTTTTTATATTAAATAATTTATATATATATATATTTACAAATATAAGGTATTGAATTAAATTATTCAATAAAAAAACAATTTAATTATTTAAAATTATTATTATTATTTAAAAGTTTCAACATGAAATGTAAAATCCGATCATTCAATAATCTGATTTTCATGAATAAATAATAGTTTTCCTTCTTCATTTTTACTCAAGATAAATCTGATTTGCAGAAATTCTTGTTTATTTTACCTCCATTAAAAACGACAATCCATATAAAAACGTGATGAAACACCAGAGTTCATGTCTTTATACGCAGGATAACAGGATCGAGCAGTTCCTGCTGTCGCCGCTCTACAGCGTCCTCGTGATCAGCTACGAGATGTTGCTGCGCAGCCTTGAGCAGGTGCGTCCAGACCTCAGGGTTTCACACTGATCTGCTCGCGAATACATTTAGTTTTTTCTCTTCAGGTACAGAAGGTTGACTTTGGACTAATCATCTGCGACGAAGGTCACAGACTGAAGAACAGCAACATCAAAACCTCGTCGGCTCTCAGCAGCCTCAGCTGCACTCGCAGGGTCATCCTGACAGGTACGAAACCTGGACACAAGAAAATGACCAATTATTAGTTAAATTATATTTCATTACTTTTTTACTTGGCAAGTTATCTTAAAATAAATAACATTTATCTGGAAATAAGCATTTCTTTATGGATAAGTCTGGATAGAGAACATGAATCTCGTGTCTCAATAATAATAATAATGTTAATAATACATGTAAAGTAATAACATGTTCGTTGAAAAGAAAAAGGTCAATTAATACGTTTATATTTCCATAATTATAAGATTTCCTGACCAGACCAGGGAAAATGTGACATTAAACAATTCATTCAAAACTAGTACGAAGATCAGGGCTGTCGCTATCATTCACAGAGGGAGAGTATGTACTTTCAACAGGAAGTAGTAATATTCTCATTCTTGGAGGTTTGATTCGTCTTATCTCTGTTGTTCCTCCTTTTACTAAACACTCCCGTTTCATTTATTTTCCCCAAAATCAGTTTAACTCAAATTGGAAGTCACTTTATAATCTGTTCCTTATCTTATTTTAAAACACTGGCATCTCTTGAGGTTACGATATATCAACATGAACATGAATCTCATCTTAATTATGATTCTTGAATTTAACATTTAAAATGTTGAAATAATTCAATTAAATAAGTTGATTTTTTTTTTTTTTATAAAATAATATTATTATAAAACAATTTCTATTTAATTTTCTAATTTAAAATGTATTTATATATATACTTTTTATTTTATTTTTAGCCTTTTAAATGTAATCTAAAAATATTTCTGTAAAAGTGTCAGCAGAGTATGAATAAAAAATATAGTGAATTTAGAATATTTATTTTGTGATTACTGGAATTAAAATATGAAACTCTGTGTAAATTAAAAAAATTAAAAAATTTAGTATTCAAATTTTCTAATTCATAAATAAAATAAAAAGTTGAACCTTTAGATATTCAAATCTTAATTAAATTAAATTATTTTAAAAGATGCTAAAAAAAGAGAAATCTTTTTTTTTTACTATTTCTTCCAAAAAAGGTAGAAAGGGTAAAGAAGAGCCTCAAATATGACACATGTGACATAGAAAATGAATCCAAAAATCTATTACCTAATTTACATTTTGCCGTTCATGAAGAAAGAAAAGAAAGTTGCACCTTCAAACCACGTGTACATTTCTCAGGCACGCCAGTACAAAATGACCTGCAGGAGTTCTACGCCATCATTGAGTTTGTCAATCCCGGAATTCTCGGCTCAACGACAGCGTACAGGAAAGTATACGAGGAGCCGATCCTGAGGTCCAGACAGCCCTCCTGCTCCGAGGTGAACATCTCTCCATGATGGTTCGTTTACGAGGCCTGACACATGTTCTTGTAGGAGGACAGAACGTTGGGGGAGGAGCGGGCCTCGGAGCTGTCTCGACTCACCGGCATGTTCATCCTGAGGAGAACCCAGGAGATCATCAACAAGTATCTGCCGCCGCGGTGCGACTGGACGCTGATCTGTCGACCTTCTCCGCTCCAGCAGGAGCTCTACAAACACCTGCTGGGTCAGAGGGTGTTCCGGGCGTGTCTCCAGGGCTCGGTGCAAACTCACACACACTTGGCCTGCATCACCGCGCTCAAGAAGCTGTGCAACCATCCGGCGCTGCTCCACGCCACCGCCAAGGTCCAGATGGTACTAAAGTGTCTTCTGAATGATTGTCTGGACGATTGGATTGACTCGCTGTTTCAGGAGAAGGCTGACCGTGGATCTGAGGATGGATCCCTGAGTGACGGGCTGGACCAGTTCTTTCCAGACGCCTCTGACCGGTTGAACCCGGGGGACTCGGGGAAGCTCCTGGTTCTTCTGGACCTCCTCCAGACCATCAAACACCTCAGTCCCTCTGACAGGTTGTCTTTAGACTTTTACATTTGTGTGGATGTTTTTGACTTTATAATCTTCATTTAGATTTTGTTTACCTTTTAATACATTTAATTTCTTACAATAGTTATTTTATGGTTTTTGTGTGAAAAATAAATAATTACATATTTTTTAAATGCACAATTAACTTACAGATATTAGCACTGTTTTTTTTTTTCTTTTTTCGTTGTCATTAAACTTGATGACTGAGGATGAGAGGATACAGTCGACTCTAGCTTAAAATTGATATTTTGACGTATTTTGGTTTCAAAACAAATGAAAGTACTTACGACTTCGTCAAGAGTCATGTGTTCTGTAAATACTGCAACACCAGAGTCAAGTACTCGACAATACTACTAATATATCCAGATTTCTTTTGGGTTTTAAATAATATTTTATTTTTAAAGTGTGTATAAAATAAAAATAAAAAATTTGCAAATTAATCAATTAATTAAATGCAAAGGTTAGCGGCGTTTTTTAGTTTTTGTGTTGTAATTATGTCGTAAATAAAGGAACAATGACATTCTATGATATCCCGGCAATGACTGAGGACGAGAGGATACCGTAGACCAATCGTCCTGCAGCTTTTAAAGCCGATGTTTGGACGTATTTTGGTTTCAAAACAAACTAAAGCAGTTACGACTTCATCAAGAGTCATGTGGTCTGTAAATTCTGCAACACCAGAGTCAAGTACTCGACAATACTACAAATATATCCTTGTTACTACAGTATCAAGATATATCGCAACTTATGTTATTGTTGTCCCTTTATCGTGATGCTGTCGTTTTGCAAGATTCTTGTCAATACGCACCCATACTAATTACTTCCCATCCACCTTACTTGGGGTGCCAAAAAAACAGGGAACTCCCATGATGCCTTTCTACACACTGCTGTATGTAGTGACGGCTGATTGGTGGTCCAATACGTTAAATTCTATTTCAAATTCAGAACGTAACCCTTGCCATAGATAAGACTGCATGCGTTTGTTGATAATATTTCTTCTCCTTCAGGGTCGTGGTCGTGTCCAACTACACACAAACCCTGGACATGCTGCAGGACCTGTGTGGACGCCTGAGCTACTCCTTCTCCCGCCTGGACGGACACACGCCCACCAATCAGAGGCAGCGGCTGGTGGACGCCTTCAACAGCCCGTACTCTCACGACTTCCTGTTCCTGCTCAGCTCCAAGGCGGGCGGAGTCGGCCTCAACCTGATCGGCGCCTCTCACCTGGTGCTGTACGACATCGACTGGAACCCGGCGAACGACATTCAGGTTTAACACGACGATAACGACAAGGACGCACTTTTTGGTGGTTTTCAGTCGACTGAGTTTTTTCTCTCGCTGTGATCAGGCCATGGCTCGGATCTGGAGGGACGGACAGAAGAAGAACGTTCACACGTATCGTCTCCTAACTGCTGGTGGGAACTCTTGCATGATTGCGTGCATGTATTACCATTATAATTATGTTTTTTTCATTGTCATTGAACTTCCACCAACTAGATGGCTGAGGACGAGAGGATACAGCAGTTATTTTAATTTATTCAGAGGTTTTGTTGATGCCAGAATTCTAAAAAAGTGCCATTAAAGTAACTTTACAATTTGAATATATATATTTCAAATGTTGAAACTCTTTTTTATTGAAACTTTGCACTGAAGCATTGAATAACTTTTAAATAATTTAATTAAATAATTTAATTATGAAAGGTTGCATTTTTTAAAGAATAAGGTTAAGTTCCAATATTTAAAAAAATTAATGGATTTTTACATTTTTATTCCTATAGTTGAAAAAAACATTTTCTAAATTCAATATATTTTTCAATTCTTAGCTTTTTAAATTCAATATAAAAGTGCTCCTTAATTAAACTATGCGACGTCAGATGATCACGTGACCACACGGTGGCACTATTACTAACTTTTTATATATATAAATATATATTCATATTAATTCAAATGCTTTGGATATAAATAAAATATTACATTTGGAAAACTTTTTTTTTTTCATTTTGAAAATATGTGATTTCAATTCAAATAAAATAATTAATTTAAAAATTATAAATTTAATTATTTAAAATAAGGATTCAATCTTGAAAAAACAACAACATAGAATTACATTTTAAATGACATTTTTTAACATTTGAAATGTTTAATTCAACTATTCAATATTCTGATGGCACTGATATACTTCCATATACTTAAAACAAATCTATTAACATTTCTAATAATTCAATGCAATTCTAGTCTCATATTAAGCTGTACATTTAAGTAAATGTGTAGCTAATGCTAACCATCATTGCTAGCAAGTCTCCCTCCATCCTTTCAGGGACCATCGAGGAGAGGATTTTCCAGAGACAGATTGCCAAACAGGGACTCTCCGGCACCGTCGTGGATCTGGGAAAGGGCACGGATCACATCAGCTTCTCCACCAGCGACCTGCGAGATCTTTTCAGTCTCACAGAAACGCCGTCGCTGACCCACGACCTGCTCGACTGCCCCTGCGACATGGACGGGTCACTCAAAAGTAAAACAAAAAATCCAAATCTAACCAACAAGACGACCTTTGATTTAAATGTATTTATTTTTTTCTCTATTCTTAGCGACGGACGGAGAGCAGGAGCCGGTCTCGAGTCGACCTTGTCAGCTCGGCCGCCAGCCCGAACGAGGGGCCGCGAAAAACAAACCCCTGAGCATGTCTGAGCTGATGCAGTGGAGACACTACTCCGGTGACACGCACACCTTCTCAGACCCCTATCTTGACCACGCCCGAGACCACATCACCTTCGCCTTCCAGACCACCATCTCACACACACTTTAATCAGCGTTTCACTTTTGACGGTTTTAAGCACCACTTTAAATGTTACTGTGTCTTATTTGAATGAAATAACATCTTCAATGTTCAATTAGATCAGATATTTTAGGACTTTACAGAGAATTGTGGGTCTTTAAAGGCGTTTATTCTGTGTTTACACATATATTTTATATTTCATGTCCATGAAAATTAAGTGCTTGATTTTTGAATGTGATTTATTCATGTGAAATATCTTAAAAATGTTCTGTATATTGTTTTTTCATTTATTAAAGAATATTTGTTTGTTTTACGTTCACATTAATGGCTGAAAAAATTCATATTTTTGATATTCGGACCATTTATAATTAGAATTAAAGTTTAGATTCTTTCCCCCTTCTTATTAACCTGTCTGTTATAGGTGTTGCAGTGCATTGTGGTTAGTAATTAGTCAAATTCGCCCTCAGTACTATGAAAAGGAAGTTATCAAGTACATTTTTATGTTTAACGTTTATTGTTAGGTTTTGTTAAATACATTTTTATAAGCATATAAAATTGTGATTAAGACGGTTAATAGGGGAAAATATAACATTTATATTTATATAAAATACATTTTTATTATTTAGTATTTTTACTATTTTCTCCTTTTTTTATCTTAATTAAAGGATAAATTGATTTTACTTATAAAATTCAGTAGAAATATGGAAATTTTAACTAAATTGTAGTTGCAATGAGTTCAAGTGGACAGCAGGTGGCGGTACCGTCCTAAACACAAGAATAGCTCAGACAAACCATATCAACAGTAAGGTAAGGTAAGGTAAAACTAGCTGTAGAAACACTGTTATATGTCATTTCTTTTACAAATAAAGCTATTTGCTAAATCAATGTTGATGTTTGCTGATGATATAGTGAGATGTTGTTCATCGGTGAGACAGGTAATGTAAAGAAGCCAGGAGAGACAAAGTTCAGAAAAATTCAAAAGTTCAAGACAGTTTGAATTGTTACAAATCTGTCTTCATTCATATGTAACATTTGTTCATTTTGTTTTTATCATCCAGTCAGTGCTGCAGTTTGCATGATGTAGGTCAATGGAAGAGTCTCGTTACGAGCCTGCTGCGTGGGAGTCACGAAGCGTCCTGGTTTCACACCTGATCTGATGGAAGGTAATCGTTTCACACTCGTCACTGTGATTCATAACTTCATTCTTTCAAAGCTGCGTCAATGAAATGTTCTTGTTTTTTTAAAATGTGAATGACTTTGTTCTGGCGAGAGAGATCGTCAAGATGGTCGTTACGCAAACGTTTTTTTATTGTTAATATCTTAAAGTTTATAGTTAAAATCAGAAATTAAGTAGACGGTCATTCCTGAACACAATCCTGAAGTCAACAAAAACACAGCTATAAGATTGACTTTATATTTATCAGTACAATGTATTGTGATACTGTACTAACAAGTATATATGTGTAGTACTGTCGAGTACTTGACTCTGGTGTTACAGTATTTACAGACCACATGACTCTTGAAGAAGTCGTAACTACTTTCATTTGTTTTGAAACCAAAATATGTCCAAACATCAGCTTTAAAAGCTGCTGGAGTCGACTGTATCCTCTCGTCCTCAGTCATCGCCACGTTCTCACAGGATTTCAAAGTTCCTTTAGCTGCTTAGCGACTGCTGCCATCTAATGGCGGGAAGTTTTTGTTTGTTTTGAAACCAAAATATGTCCAAACGTTAACTTATGTATCCTCTCGTCCTCAGTCATCCCCGGGATATCGTAGAATTTCATTGTTTCTTTATCTGCGGATAATAATTACAATAAAAAAAATGAACAAACGCCGCTAATGTTTGCATTGAGTTATATCATTAATTTGCCCCAAAAATAATTATTTTATTTTATACACACTTTAAAACTAAAATATGATTTAAAAGCAAAACACAATTTCCTTTACAGTGATGTTAAATATGGATGTGGTATATTGGAGGGAAAAAAAATTGCTAATTGTTTTGCGAAATGTATTTATTTTTATTTTTTAATTATCAACCTTAGTTCCTACCAATGAGTTAAAAGGCTTCTGGACCGCATCCTCTCGTCCTCAGTCGTCTCCCCTTGCAGGATTTCATTGTTCGTTTTCAGCTGCAGAGGATGTAATAACTGACTGGAAATGTAATTGCAAAACAAAAATGAATATATTTGCATGTTTATTGTTAATGATCAAATATAACTATTTGAAATCTTAACTATAAAATAACTATTATGAAAATAAAATATGATTTAAAACAGTTTTTATTTAAATTAAATAGGAAGAAAACAAAAATGGATTCAGTGCTGTTGAATATTGATACAGTATCAGAGGTATAAAAACCTACTGACGTATCAATACGTTCATATTCTCTGGCAGCTCTGTCACTGTGAACACAGTCAACATCTGTGGGACACGTGCGAGGCGTCGGAGCTATTGATCCCGATCATGATCTCCGGGAGGACATGTGCCGCGGCTGCATGACTCAGTGTGCGGCTGTAAAGCTCTTAAGCCTCGTGTTCCAGTCTGTGCTCTTAGACCTGCTGCATGAATGATGGACGCTTGAAACAACCCAGGTCCATTCTGAGAATGAATCACGGTGTTGACGGGAAATGTGAATGAATACAGTGGTTTGTGAACGGACAGAATGGTTTTTGTAGGATTAATCCTGGCTGACGAAAATGTTCATTATCAGAGTCAGATGCGACCAGTTTTAATGGTGATCAAACCGAGCTGCTTGTTTATGAAGCATTTTAATCTGGAGGTTCATAATGTCCACTAATCCACTGGTTACCATCGTCCATTACTGGTACATTCTGATGAACCATGTTTCTTATCTGTACCTCTTAGTAGTTACATGCTGATATAGCAACTCAAGCTAACTGTTGTTAGCATCAAACATCGTTTATCCATTTCAACTTAAGCTTTGCATCCTTTTATATTAAATGTATACCTATTGCATCATCTTTGAATACTACAAAATGTTGGTTATATGTATATCTTCCGTGTACAGTCAAACAATTTTCAACTATAGTCAAACAATTTGAATTATAATCTAACAATTTTCAACTATAATCTAACAATTTTAACTATAATCTAATAATGTTCAACTATAATCAAACAATTACAATCAATTTTCAACTATAATCAAACAATGACAAACAATGTTCAACGATAATCAAACAATTACAAACAATTTTCAACTATAATCAAACAATTTTCAACTATAATCTAACAATTTTAACTATAATCTAATAATTTTCAACTATAATCAAACAATTACAATCAATTTTCAACTATAATCAAACAATTACAAACAATTTTCAACTATAATCAAACAATTTTCAACTATAATCAAACAATTTTAAACTATAATCTAACAATTTTAACTATAATCTAATAATTTTCAACTATAATCAAACAATTTCAATCAATTTTCAACTATAATCAAACAATTTTAAACTATAATCTAACAATTTTCAACTATAATCAAACAATTTTAACTATAATCTAACAATTTTAACTATAATCTAATAATTTTCAACTATAATCAAACAATTTTAACTATAATCTAATAATTTTCAACTATAATCAAACAATTACAAACAATTTTCAACTATAATCAAACAATTTTAACTATAATCTAACAATTTTTACTATAATCTAATAATTTTCAACTATAATCAAACAATTACAAACCATTTTCAACTATAATCAAACAATTTTAACTATAATCTAACAATTTTAACTATAATCTAATAATTTTCGACTATAATCAAACAATTACAAACCATTTTCAACTATAATCAAACAATTTAAACTATAATCTAACAATTTTCAACTATAATCAAACAATTTTCAACTATAATCAAACAATTACAAACAATTTTCAACTATAATCAAACTATTTTAACTATAATCTAACAATTTTCAACTATAATCAAACAATTACAAACAATTTTCAACTATAATCAAACAATTACAAACAATTTTCAACTATAATCAAACAATTTTCAACTATAATCAAACAGTTTTCAACTATAATCAAACAATTTTTACTCATGAACAGTTATTTCTGCCTCTTTGTCGTACTTTTGTATAAATGGACAAGATTATAAATATATAGAAATCTAGTGGAAAACTTAAATAAATCACATTTACTCAAATTGATTTTTGATCTACACTTTTTGAAAAGTACTAATTTAAACATTGTTTCAACTATAACTTGCTTTTTCAATTTTAATATAATGCATTACATACTAAGTTAAGAGAAAAAAAAGATTAAAGGGCAACTCGTATGCAGTGAGTCTCTAATCATGACGATGTTTTGAACGTATCACTTTATAAACTCCTCTCCCTGCTCTTTGAAATCTGGGCGAATGAGAGGTTACGAGAGCAGAGTCCATTATAATGTAATAAGGTCCCTTGTAGGTGGGGATTTTCAGGAAAGATGACATGCAGTGACACACCTAGATCCTCGTCCAATCACAGAACAGTGGGGTGGTTATGGTAAACAAGATTTAATCTCCAGAAAAGCAAGTGTTTTCAGTGGGCGGGGCTTAAGAACATTTTCTAATGTAAATATTTCAATAAAAATAGAGTTTTGTACAAACAGACACTGATGATACAATAGAGTCCAATATCTATTTACATCGACACAATTAAATAAGAAAATCTTTCCTAAACTTAGAGGAGCTGATCCTCATCTTGTCTTGGACCTTTGCCGGATTCAATCTGGTTCATAAAACAGGCCTTTGAATGCATCGCTTCACTTTGAACTTGAGAACATCTCCCTGCTCTTGATGTCACTCGCAATTTTCCAACGATCCGAACACATGGATACGATCGGAAAGGACGAGTAATTTGATCGATGCCCTCGTTGGCGGTTAAATTGATTAAACTTTTCTTCTGCGATGAATCGTCGGAGCAGAAGACAAAAACTCTAATGTCATTTCTTGATTGACATTCATCAGGATGAAGCCCGGGATGACTTCATGCGTTCATCCGACCCTGGTCCGGCTCCAGCACTTAACAGGGATTTAATGTCCCGGCATCATCCGTCCGGCAGATCAGGTCAGAGCCGATGAGACGGAGCAGCGAGTCCAGCACTGATGGAGGGTCCGGGGGAAAAAAAAACAACAGATAAGCCCAACAATTATGAAACAAACTCTCTCGTCTCGTGCTGTTGATGAGCAACACGTGAGGGAATCCAACCGTTCATGGACATTCTAATGCACTTGTGCTTGTAAGGGACCGTCAAGTAAAAAGACAGAAACGAAGAAAATATATTATTTAATCTAAAATATTGTTAATAAAGGTTGAATATATATATATATATTTATTAAATGCGATATACACTGAAGTATTCTTAATCTCACTGGTAAGTATCTTGGTGAAAGAACTATGGGTAATACTTTTTTCTTAAGTTTCCTTTAATTTTTTGACTTGAAATACGCAGAGCAGTGATATTATTATTTTAAAAAGAAAATAATACCAAATAAAAATGATTCATTAATGATAACGCGGCTCAAGTGTATATATAATACAAGTCTTAAGGATGCAAGAAAATTGTGTTTTTTAATTATTTTTGACATTTTTTAACCTCAAAAAAAGACATCTGAGCAAAGTTTTCAGTATAAATTATACACGATAAAGTTGTTAAGGATTAAAAAGCACAATCTAAGTGTATTTCTTTAACGTATTTAAAACCGTAAAATGAGTATTTATTCATCCAAATAATCTTTTTTCAATCCTTCAGAATCATCTAGAAGCTTGAAAGCTTAATTTCCCCCAATATTTAAAATTAAGAACTGGACAAACCTATTACAGTGAAACAGTTGAGACACAGAAAATGTCATTTAGAAATAGTTTCAACCCAAAACAAATAATGTTGTAGTAAAAGCCAAGGGTGTATTTATTTTAGTTACTATAAGTAAAAGTATTTCCTCCGACCATGTGACTTATTACTATTAATGTATGACCGTGTTGTAAACGTGTCACTGGCTGGTTTAATCTTTTATCAGAACCACACCTGGATCCTGAAGCAGTTTTATTGACGCCACTTCCTGTTTCAAGACAGAAGTAGTCGAACACAGAAGAAAAAAACTATTTATATCATTTTTGTTCTATTGATTATTACTGTCTGAGTTATGTGTTTTAATTTGAAAGAAGACCCGATTTTCTCTGAAGTAACGAGTGTGACTCTTGACATGTCAACTGATTTTTTTTCAATAAAGTTTACTTCAAAAATAGAAGCTATCAGACGCACACATACAGAACACCATCGTCTGCATACAATCACATTTACGTACATTCTTTTTTCATGAAGTTCTTTTTCAGTTTTTTGCTGATCATGTTCTTATACTTTTTACTAGTTTAAGCTGTTATTTTATCTTCCCATGAATAGATCTATCTATCTATCTTATCTATCTTATCTATCTTATCTATTTATCTATTTATCTATCTTATCTATCTTATTTATCTTATTTATCTTATCTATCTATTTATCTTATCTATCTTATCTATCTATCTTATCTATTTATCTTATCTTATCTATCTATCTATCTATCTATCTATCTATCTATCTATCTATCTATCTATCTATCTATCTATCTATCTATCTATCTATCTATCTATCTATCTATCTATCTATCTATCTTATCTATTTATCTATTTATCTATCTTATCCATCTTATCTATCTTATTTATCTTATCTATCTATTTATCTTATCTATCTATCTTATCTATCTATCTTATCTATTTATCTTATCTTATATTATCTATTAATCTAATCTAATCTATATATTTATAATGCCAACATTAAACTGGTCCAAAAATAAATCCCTTAAAATATACGTTCAACGGACATAACATTCTGTTCTTAATTTTATTTATTTATTTATTTTTAGTTTTCCACACATTTTTACATAAAAAAAATAAATAAAGAAAGTGTTTATTTGACGGTTGAAAAAACACTGAATGTTTACGTTATAAACCCAAGAGTTTATTTTTTAAACAATCTATTTCTTTATCATCAAATCGTGTTTTTTTTATTTTTATTTGTTTGTTTTTCTTTCTAAAACATGTCCCATCCTTCACATCTGCTGTAAACAAATCAAGAAAATAATCCTCAGAGGTTTAAAAAAAAAAGAAACTCTCTCTCTCTCTCTCTCTCTCTGTCCTTGACCTCCTTTCCATCCTCGATTCATAAAGATACAGAAGAAGAATGTTTGCATCTCATCCTCAGTCTCTCCTCCCTCAGCATCAGCATCAGCATCAGCTTCAGCCTCTTTATAAAGCAGCAGCTCCAGCAGCAGCTCCAGACTCCAGCGGCTGATGCGGGATCTTCTGACTCCAAACTGTCGATAATAGTTTATTAATAATAGTTTTTTATCAGTTATTTTATCCCGAGAAGATCCAGATTCGATCGGATTTTTATTTTTCATTTTGGTCAAGATGTTGTCCAGCGTTCGTCGCCACAGCCTCCGCCTGCAGCTGCACCGCTGGAGCCTGTGTGACCCCGGGAACCACCTGCTGCCGGACGGGCTCTTCGCGCGGGTCCCCGCCTGCATCTCCAGGTCCAAGTCCTGCACCAGCAACGCGGGAGACTCGGACGCGGGTCGCGGCAGCTGGTCCTCCTCGGACTCGGTCATCTCCGGCGGCGAGGCGGACGGACCGGAGAGCCCGTACAGGGTGGTCCTGCTCGGGGCGAGCGGGGTCGGAAAGACGGCGTTCGCGGGGATCTTCTCCGGGGCGGCGGACAGCATGGACAGCGACGACTGCGAGCTGTGCGGAGGTGAGAAGATGCTTCCGATTTTTGGAACTTAATAGGTCATTTAAATCATCTTTAAGTGTAAATTTCGTGCTTTTCTATTGACTGGTAGCCTTTCCAGGGTGTCCTTCTAAAGGTGTTATGATTATTTTTACCAAACGGGATGACTCAAATGTCCCAGCTACCTCGGGGACACACATTTTTTTTTAAATTAATAAATACTTTTTCTTAAATAACCTTAAATCTTAAATCTGGCTTAAATCTTATTAGTTCACCCCTTACCTTTAAGAATCTAAGGTAAAAAATAAATAAATACACGTTTATTATATTTTAAAATAAAATACGTCAAATGCAAACAAGTGTTACTATTTCATTAATATCAATTCATTTTTAAAATGAGATATAAAAGCGCTTTATTTAAATAAAAATCATCCATGAAAAGCATAAAAGGAAAGAAAAAAGTTTTTTAAACGTAACAAAATGGTAATAAAAGTAATAAAATGGTGAATAGCCAACAGAAGGAAAAAAATCTATGCTCAGTATTATTTTTAATTATGGGGCCAACATTTGCTCTTTTAACAATAAAACAAAAACTATTAAAATATATTACTTGTAAGTAAAAAAAAACAAACGACATGTGACAGGATTCAGCCAATCAGACGTGTTGAGTCCAGCTTTCTTCCTGTTAGCAATGACCATAGCAGCCATTTTATTTGGACTAAATACATTTAAAAAAAATAATAATAATAACATTTTTAAATCTATAATTCGACACCAGAAAGATATTTTAGTTGTAATAGAACATCAATGTTCAGTTTTATCCATCTATCCAAAATACAAATGCTAATAAGCTAGCATTTGTGTTAGCGTCATGCTAGTTAAAGTAGCCGAGCTAGCGCTCGTAGTGTTTTATTTTCTAATAAATGTAGTTTGAAATTCTTGTCTAACTTTTTATTTTTCTTGCTCTCGTGTCAGACGAACTGTGCGAGAAGGAGATCGAGGTGGACGGCGAACCCGTGACCGTGACGCTCG